>NC_050514.1:32904411-32993642 GCF_002922805.2 Oryzias melastigma | reverse complement strand
GGGGGGGGCAGACTTAACTTCTTTTGTAAATAATAAACTAAGTGCAGGAAAGTTCAGGAATAAAAATCTCCTGTCGTCAGCTCTTTAGGACAAAAAAACAGAAGAATGTGCTTCTGTGTGCACTCATTTTTATTTATGTTTTTAATTTATTTTTATAAAAGCAAGCACTTTACTCCACATTTTTATGTCTCCCTTAAGTGTTGTTCAATAACTATTTATTCAAGTTCAGCAGTTCTTTTAGTTGTTGTTATTAAACCGGTTTATCCGCATTGTGAATCTACTTTTTCTTTTTTTTTTAAATAATGTTTGGGATATAAAACAGATAAAACTAAGCTCTTTTACAACAGCTGATCATTAAAAAGGAAAAATAAAGTAAAATTTGCTTCATTTTAATAGAAACATTTATAAACAAGAAGTAAAAAAAACTTTTGGGGGCAGAGTTTTGAATTTCAAGGTGAAAAGCTTCATGTATCACCTGAACATTTCTGGAGGAAAAATTATTTTCCTGCATACCTAAAAAAAGGAGCCTAAACTTATTGGAGTTCATTTTTTTAGTAGTAGTGATAACAATGGCAGCAGAGCAGATGATAGCAATGATGATAATACCCATCAGCAAGACAAGCGTGCGCTGTTAAAGCTGCTTCACTCAGAGATGTGAATCTCTCCTACAAGTTTTCTGCCTGGAGTCAAAGTTAATGAGCATTTCCAACGAGGTGTCACAACTGTCATAAATAATTTACACGCAGCATGTAGGTTTTTTTTATTTCCATGGCTTGTCTGTCAGGATAAAAGTGCTTTTTAGCCTACAGTTAGCAGACCTGTGCTCCGTAAGTGAGCAGTTAATTACATTTTACACATGCTTTTTTCATCTGGAGCCGCTGAAAGAATAAACCGACTTCTCAGAGCGAAAACGCTGCTCACACTCTTCCTGCCTGGACTAATAGACATGAAGCGCTGCAGGTATTACAGGGATTCTTTGTACGTTTCTGTCATAAATTACGAGCAGAATTTAATTAGGTTGGGGGTTTTCTTTATCGAGAGGCAGATCAAAATGTGGAGTTGAAGTGAAAAACGTCAGCTAATTCCTAAGTGAGATTGATGAGAGGAGAACTTTGAATTTATCCTGATAAATGCTCTTTTTTGAGATGTCAAAAAAAGCTCTATTTAAAAAGAGAACAGTTTGGAGATAAAAACGCTCCCCGTGTTTTGGTGGAACTAAGTTGTTGTTTGGGAGAATTCTAGTGACAGAAAAGCAGAAGAAAGTAAAAAGTTCAACACCTTTGAGATTCATGTTTTTTCTCATTTATTCAATAAAAAAAACCTTGAAAATAGAAACCTTTAACACTAAAAGAGCTATTTGGGCCAATTTCTAATGACTAAAAACCAGCAAAAGCTACAGTTCATGTCAAATAAGAACCTCCTGCTGCACCAGATTCAGATCAATAAAAATGCAAGAAAGCAAAAAATATGCGTCAGTCCACTTTAGAATTACATGTTCTAAAAATACATTATTTGACATAATTATCAAATAAAGATTAAAAAAAAATTATACATCCAAAATGTTACTTTATTTAGAGACATTCCAGTTAAAGTTCACAGTTTTGAGGTACAGTAAAAGCATCATTAAGGGAAGTTACTTTTTCAACAGGATAAAAGTCTCTTTATAGTCTTTACACCAAATAACTGTTTTTATTTGTAGATTTTCAAATGGTATTTATTGTGTTATTTTAATTAAAGTTTGATGTTGTTACTCAAGAACTCCCAGATCGATTATTTTAAGTCATTTTAATGCTTTGGTGAAGTACAGGGAACATTTTATTTTTATTTTTATTGATTCACAAAATAAAATGCAATGAAAAATACCAAGAAAACCAATCAGTGCATCCTTAACACCTTTTGGAAATTTAAAGGGACCGACCTCAGAGTTTGATTGAATTTATGACAAATAATTGAACACAGAATTGGAAAAAAAAAAAAAAATAAAAAAATAAAAAGCTGTGACTGTTAAAGCAGTCAGAGTTTAAGATTGAAATGATCAAATCTGGTTTTCAGAATTGCTCTTTTCGGCACGGCTCACCTTGCATCAGAGAGGTCGCCGTGGTGACGGTCTCCGGTATGCCGTCCTTGCTGTAAATTGATTGGAGAAATTCTGGCACGCAGTCGTTTTCATCGACAATTACAACTCGAACCTGAAGAGGAAACGAGATGGAGAGAGTCAGGAGTTAAAATAGAAATGACAAGTATGAAGGAATGTGCAACAACTGACATGACTTAAAGCTTCTCTAACTTCTGTTTTTTTTTAATCACCATCAACACGACTGGAACCTTTGTTGATGCATTCACTGCAGCAGATTCAACATTTTCACTCGAAACTGCAAAAAAGTGACCTTGGAAAAAAGTTTTTTTCCTTTTTCTTCATCCATGTGCTGCTTTCATGTGGCGTTTGCATGTGCCAAACCTGTCCTGGCCCTGCTGAGTGGAAAAGCAGGAGATTAAGAGTCTCACTGGGACAGTGTTATGAAATGTTGTAAATCTGGGATTACTCCTGCAGACACTGTGGGAAATTGGTTTTCCTTGCATCTAGAGTGGTTTTCATCTGCGAGTAACCATATCCATAACCAAAAGCAAGCTTCACCCCAACTCCTGCCAAGGTGTCCGGTTTATCTCTGCTCCTCAGGAAGCTGCCGCTGCAGAGCTCCAGCGAGGGTCAGCAGACGACTCCACACATGAACGTGAAGCTGTGATTGGCTGAGATGCTGTTCAGTTCACTCCCACACACAGCGGGCGCGTGTAAATACCACTGGTATTAGGTTTGAGTAGGTAAAATGAAATTCTGCAATATCAGTTAAGCCGTCAGCAAAGATCAGAAGGGACCAAAATCAAATCTGGCCATGTCAACTCCCAGAGGAGCAAGGAAGACGAGGAGGTATTTACACCATTGTTTCCTCAAGAATACCTGATTATCTCATCTCTGTGGGTCACATCACACGTCGACGCCCGTCTTCTGAAATCCTGTTTGTGTTGGTCGGCTCTCCGACTTCAAATATAGATCTATTTTCTCTGCTTTTCTGCACAGCTGTGTCAGTGTTTTTATCCCTTCAGTAGCTGCAAGCGAAATGTGAGAAACCGACTCGCAGCTTCACAGCGGTGCCGTCTTTTAGACTTTTTCACGAGTTCACAGGAAAAGCAAGTTCTCAAAAACTAGAAATAAAAAAAAGAGAGAAGAGCTCAGCGAGCACGAAGCTGCGTTTCTCCTCAGACACCTTTCTGTTTGCTTTTCTCGGTCGGTGGTAAGGATGCGTTTACACGACCGCGGGGCAGCGAGCACGTCAAGAAACTCCCAATTAAAATTTGATTCAGGCAAAAGAATCTTTAAATATTCCAGCAGAAACGCAGCTGCTTCCATTAATGTTGCCATTCTTCTCTTTTCTTTAGATACTTTGGATTGATAATTTTTCAAAGATGCATTTAAATGTCATAAAACCCTTTTTTGTGAACCCCCAGAAAAGAAATAAAAAAATAATATCAGAAAACTTCAGTAAGAGCCTAAAGTTAACTCCAAAAACAAAGTGATTGATTCATTAATCCATTTTATTGTATTTTTCCTCCCAGGTGAGCCTCTGAGAGCTTCTCTTCACCTAAATTCAGAGTATTGCACCATGCAGGCAGGCCTGACTTCGTTACCATGGTTACTTGCATCACTTCTAATGAAACTTTCTTGTAAGAGTTTGTAAGTATTGTTCAAGTTGCTAACAATTTGTCATCTCTAATAGATTTCTTTTACATTTAATAGTAAGTGTTAAAAAAAAGAATTGAGTTAAAGATGTATTTTTTTACACGCTATTGTAGTAGTTTTTTTCACATATTAAATAAAATTAAGCTTAATTTTTGTTTTTTCACTTAATTTTTATTGAGTTTTACAAAAGTGATTTGTACAATATAATGGAAAGCTGTACATTAGCAATATGTATATAGAGGGGGTTAAATTTTTATTTTTAAGTATTTCTTTCTTTAAATCCTTGTGATTCAAATTAAAAAAGATATATTTAAAAAAAAGTGCCAAAATCTAAGAGACAAAAAGGGGAAGAGGGGCGGGGTTGCTCCATTCCAACACTTCCACCCAAAACTCAAAGGAGAATTTCTAATTAACTTCTGCAGAAACTATGTCCTAGAAAATACATTTTGGCTAAAAATGGCTTCATCTGTGACGCTTAAACACAAAATCTTTAACATATTGTAACTTTTCAAATGTTAACATGATCATTCCAGCAGATTTTGAAGGAGAAAAGCGGCGTTCACGCCGCTTTTCTCCTTCAAAATCTGCTGGAATGATCATGTTTATGGTTGAGAAGCTACAGTAAACCAAAGAACATAAACACTGGAGCTACTTTGTTAAAGAGTTAAAAGACTGCTAGAAATACTTTCTTTATTTCTTCATTCTTAGTTCCACAATCAGGATCCATTTTCCTGCTGTGGTGGGAGTTATGATGTATTCCCTTTGGGAACAAAAACCACAACAATCCTGCAAAAAGAGTCATTTATTCTCCCAATACTCAAAATATTCAGATTTGTTTACCATGATGTGGTTTACATAGCCTGAAACCAAAATGACTTTAGAGTTTTTGAATTTATTATCCAACACTTTTCACTTTTACATTGACGCTGAAGGTCACTCTGATTCTGTAGGAGCTGCTGGTTCTGTTTGCATTTTTACCCAGCCAAATCATCACAGGTAGTTAACCAGAGAGCTTCAGGCCTTTCACTCTCTGAGAGTTCACTGTCCTTGAGCTCAACGGTCTTTGTTTTGTTGAAAGATTCTCTAAAGATTCAGTTTTTTTTTTTTTTTCAGAATAAAAGCACTGAGAGTGTGTGCAGGTCAGGGAAAAACTAGATTAAAGGAGAGAAGAGGGGAAGTCAAGATGAGCTGAGACACACATATGGCAGAGCGCGGTGAGGAGCTGCAGGCGGGACTCGGGCTGGTTAGGTAACTAATGGCGCCGACGAGGCATCACTCCTGGAGTGAGAAACTTGGAAACTACCTGCAAATTAAAGTTCCGCTCCGAGAGTCGGCTGCACGCGGAAAACGCAGAGCCCTCGTTCACTATTCTGACAGCCGGCAACACCTTCATTTTACAGCAGATTACGTTCATAAACAACAACAACAAAAAATGTGCAGGAATAGAATGAAAAAGGTTGTTTTTTCTATATGTGCTCTTCAATGGAAAACCTTTAACCCAGAGATGTCAAACTCAATCGCACAAGGGGCCAAAATCCAAAACACAAATTAGGTAACGGGATAAACAGAATAAACATTTACTGAACACTCTAAGACTACATTTTTAAAACTTCAAAACCGTAACTTATAACATAATTATGAACTAGATAAACAGAATCACCTGTGATAATGTTACTGTGAATGATGTAAGCTGAATTTGGCCAATAAAGATGCTAAAACTGATAGCTGAAAATGCTGTAGGTGATAGCTGAAAATGCTGAAGCTGATAGCTGAAATCACTGATGATGCCATTGCTGATAGCTGAAAATGCTGATTGCTGAAAATGCTGTAGGTGATAGCTGAAAATGCTGAAGCTGATAGCTGAAAATACTGAAGCTGATAGCTGAAATCAATGATGATGCCATTGCTGATAGCTGAAAATGCTGAAGCTTATAGCTGAAATCACTGAAGATGTTAGTGCTGATAACTGAAAATGCTGAAGCTGATAGCTGAAACCACTGATGATGCCATTGCTGATAGCTGAAAATGCTGAAGCTGATAGCTGAAATCACTGAAGATGTTAGTGCTGATAGCTGAAAATGCTGAAGCTGATAGCCAGCTAAAATATTATCTAAGTCCCAAATTAGCCTAAACTTCAACTTAGCCAAAAAAACAGAAAAATAAACCAAAATAACCAAAATAGCTAGCATATAAATGTTAGCCTAACTCCAAAACAGCCTAAAAAACTGAAAAAAGACTAAATTAACCAAAACTGCTATGATGTAGCTGAAATGTAGGAATATTATTCCAGAATAAACCTTAAATAACTTTCAATATTTACTCTCCATAAAAATATATTTTGTCAAAATTATACAAGTTAAAGCAACATGAGAGCAACATAACATCGGGTCATTAATAACAATAAAATAAAATGATCTGGAGGGCCGGGTCCGGCCCCCGGGCCTTGACTATGACACATGTACTTTAGGGTATTTGAGGAATAAAATGCCACTAAATGTGCCTGAAACACTAAAAGCCTGCAAAATTCTCCTGTTCCTGGAGGATTTAAGCAGCAGAGGTATGAGTCACTCCTATTAAATCTAACAAACACAAACTAGCAGGCTTCAGAGCAGCCTCTTGTCTTCTCTGGCTGCAGCAGGGTCCTCAGGAAGCTAAGAGACAATCATTTAATCAGAATCTGACAGCCTGCGTTTGAAAGTCACATTTATTTACCTATTAGTCAAAAATGTATGGACTCTGTAAGGGTGAAGCCAGCAAAGAAGCAGACAACATCAGAAAGTCAACACAGCAATAAAGAAAATAATGAGGAGGCTTTTTTCTGGCAAGCGGACGGTGCAGCCCATTTGGTTGGAGTGCCTCTTTATTGTGGATCTTGAAACAGTCGCAGCACTTTCTTGCATTTCAGCTGAAGGGGTTTGTTTTTGGAGCCGGACCGGTGAGGACGGTTATTTTCTGCTGAAGACCAGAGATACAAAAACTGCTGTTTGTTTGTAATTTCAGTTCTGTTCAACACCGATGTCCCCCTTGAATGTATGAAACCACTGACTGTTTATGAGAACTGGACTAAGTGACCCCCCCCCCGGTTTCCAAACAGGAAGTACTCGCTGCATCCAGGAAACCATAATCCCTTAGACTTTTTAACACATTTTTTAATATATATTTTTTTGTGTAGTTAAAGTTATTTAGGTTATTTACCAGCACTAGGCGTGTAGGGAAAAATATATTTAATTTGGCAATATATGGATGATCTAAAAAAGAGCTTAATGTTGTGATCAATAAATACATTAATCTGACCATTTTATTACCATGAAGGGTGTGTTAAGATTCAGATAGAGTTGTTTTTGTTTTTTTTTGTTTAAGTCATACCTATGTTAAAAAAAAGAAAAAGTAAAAATGTGTTCTGGTACAATCTTGGGAAATATTGCGATATGTATTGTGAGATGTGTATTGCGTGTATTGTATCATCAAACTCTTTCCAATACTCAGCCAGGAAAGCAATGCTAGCCAGTCGCCCGGTGGATAGTGCAGTGAGCTAACATAGGCTAGCAGAACTATCCTGCTACACTGTCCACTGGGTGGCTGGTTAGCATACACCAAGCGGCTGCCTAGCGTAGCAAGAAAATCTACTGAATGCCCGCTTAAGCTAATAGTATACCAAGCTAGCTCTGCCAGTCATGGCTAGCTCACTACACTATCCACCAAGCGGCTGGCTAGCATAGCGAGCCGACTTACTGAATGCCCACTTAAGCTAATAGCACTGCAAGCTAGCTCTGCCAGTCATGGCTAGCTCACTATGCTATCCACCAAGCGGCTGCCTAGTGTAGTGAGCCGGCCTATTGAGTGCCCACTTATAGTAAGCCAATAGTATAGCAAACCAACTCTGCAGGTCCTCGCTAGCTCACTACACTATCCATCAAGTGGCTGGCTAGTGTAGCGAGCCGGTCTTCTGAGCATCCACTTAAGCTAATAGCACAGTTTAAAAACCTACTTAAAACCAAATGCATTTCTTAGCTGGTCTCTAAAGTGATGCTGTAGCTTCTTAAACTATCACTGATAATTTAGGCAAATAAACCTTTTTAGTTGGTATACAAGTGTATCAGAGTTTGAATAGGTGATGTTAATTTGAGCTTTTCAAAATACTATTTTTTCACAATTGTCAGAGTAAAACATCTTTATCCAGGTGAAATCTAACTTTTATTTTGAAAATTCACACATTCTTCTTCCTGTTCATCCTTACTCTTAAAGTTGAGCTCAACCTGCAGCTCTACCTCTTGTTTTTCCATGTCTTGGACTTCATTTCTTTCATGTCGCTGATGTATTTGTCAAACTTGTCTCTGCAGCATCTGTGCAGTCATGACCCTCAGGGGGATTTTTTTTTTTTTTTAAATAAGCTATAGGTATGTTGTTCATTACGAATTGTTTCTTCTTCAATTTAAGAAAGAAAAGCTGAATGACCTTAAGGTAGTTCTTTACATTGCTTCTTCACGCAAGGCTCGTTTTACCTGTGATTCCAGTTATTACATGTTTGAACAAATGTCCAATGAATGAAGAGGCAGCAGATGTATTGGATCAAAGTAAGTTATTAGTTAGAAGTTCACGTATAAGTACAAAAACAAAGTTATTCAGTCTAATTGCATTCAAACTGACTCAAAGTCACAAAGTGATATTTAAAATAAAGTATCTCGACACCAAAAGTATTTTATCTGAGAATTAGAGAATGTCTCTAAAGAAAACATCTACATTAAATCATGTTTGGTAGTTTTTTCCACTTCTGCTCTGTGGTCTCAAACCATCTCTAACTTGTTAGCATATTGCTATATTTGCTAGTGTTTTTGGTCTTATTTGTGATGAGTTCTTCCATTGAATTCACCAACAGCAGACTACAACTGGAAAAGTTTGATCTCTTTTGAGTTAAAAGCACATCTTGTCTTAACTGCACAACATTGGTTACTAGCTGCCCAGAGCTGCACTGAGATGATCCTGTTTGGCACAGAGCATCTTTTATTTTGAAAAGAAGTTATTTGAGCTTCTGTCAAACGTAAAAAAATAAATCTAATTTTGAGAGATGCTAGCTTCTTTTTATATTTTTGCTTTGGTTTGTGCCAAAAAATAGACATACTATTAAAAAAAGAAGGTTATGAATGCAAATCCAAATTTATTTTAAGCTAAAGTAAGACTATGTGGCTCCTTGTAGGTTTTGATCAGTAGAAGACAAGTCCAAAAGGCTCTTTTACTGTTAAAGGTTGCCGACTCCTGTTCTAGACTGGAGGGATAGGTAACTCTAGGTCTCAAGGGCTGCAGTGTCTGAATGATTCCCACATATCAAAGCTCTACTCATGACCAATTACCTGGTTCAGGTGTGTCCAGCCAAATATAAAATCCCAGAGCAGGATATGTTGGAAAATATGCAGCATTCAGGATATCAAGGCCTGGAGTTGTCCAACCCTGGCCTAAATCCTCCATCTTCTTTATCTTCTCTCCCTGCAACTCTTCCACTTGAGTCACACATGTACTCTCTTATTCCTCTCCTTTCCAGGGCAAACCTCCGCCTCTCTAACTCCACCTCCACCTGTTCCCTGCTCTCACTACAAATCACAATATCATCTGCAAACATCATAGTCCATGGTGATTCCTGTCTAACCTCATCCGTCAGTTTGTCCATCACCATTGCAAACAGGAAGGGGCTCAGAGCTGATCCCTGATGTAATCCCACCTCCACCTTGAACTCCTCTGTCACCCCTACAGCACACCTCACCACTGTCTTACAGCCCTCATACATGTCCTGCACTGCTCGGACATACTTCTCTGTCACTCCAGACTTCCTCATACAATACCATAGTTCCTCTCTGGGCACTCTGTCATAAGCTTTCTCCAGATCTACAAAGACACAGGGGAGCTCATATAGCGCTTTAGTACCTTTTTAGAAGGCTCAAAGTGTCAATTCTATTCACACAATTGAACACTGGTACAACCTACAACCATCACAGGCGAAGTGGGGTTCTTCTGTGTCTTGCTCAAGGACACTTCAACACATGAACCAATCTTACTATCTTCCAATAAGAGGTTGACCAATCAGAGGTTGACCACTCTACCCCTGCACCACGGCCGCAGAATTACCAGTCTTCATCTAAGCTGGTGCTCTACATCCTCGTTCACACAACCACCCTCATGTCCTCCATCACTACATGCATGAAGCTCTTTTAGCTTAAAACATTTACATTCATTCCTCTCCAGTTCTGATCCCTGTCTCTATTTCAGAGTCCAAACCAACAACTCTTCTACAGATTTCCTTTCATACACTCTTTTGTCAACTCGTATGCTTTTCCCATTGATGTAAGGGCAAAAAGGTTTAGGAGAAGGACAGAGTAATCTTCTGACTATGATTACCACTCACCTCCTTTCTTGCATTTCACCATCTTTACTTATTTCCATGAAGTTTCTGCCCTCGGGCTCTTTGTGTTCTCGTTATGTCAGCGAGTTATTAAAGCTGCTTTTCTTTCCTGTGTATTTGGGTTGTTGGGTCCACTTGACCACACACCATAACAAGCTGTCAGAGTTGACGCGATAATGCAGTCTCTTATTAACACAGCATGAAAAGAAAAAAGAAAAACGGCAGGGATAACACAGGTGGTTGAATTAGCTTCAGTGCGTTCAAGCTGTTGTTGGAAATGTTCCACTCGTATATTTAACTGGCTACAATTTTAATCAAATAACAGAAATTAGAGGGAAAAAAAATGACCTTTTTATGCCCTTAAAGATGGTCAGTGTGATTTTCGATGTTCTACCAGTGGTCTGCACCTGAATAAAACTATCATTAAGGATTTTATTTGATTTTAATTTCGGAGACATTAACAGAAACAGATGGCTACAGCGAGCGGATCACTAACTGAATGTGCCTGTTAATCTCTGTTAAGATCTACTCCGTTATTAACAGAATCCAAGGAGATTTAAATTCGTCCTCTGGAAGCAGAAACTACACAAAGATAATTGTGATCTGTGCTGCTTCATACTGTGCCACAAAAGCCGGAGTAAAGTAACCTCCCCACCCTCCTAATATCAGTTATTCACCAACCAAGGACACGCTCAATGAGAGCTGCATCACAGAAGCTGAAACAATCCACTAAAAGGTGCAGCTCATGAGCAATCATTCTTTACCAGCTTCTAATGCTACAAAGTTTGTCACCTCTGCGGTTGTAAAGTTACACAACGTCCTTTTGTCGTACATGAGTCGGATCAAATAAAAGCTAAGCAGAAACTATAGAAAGTTTACTGAATTACTCAATCCTTCAATGATCCTGGAAAGCTATAATGTGGACAGTGAGGGAGAAAAATGGAGAAACGTGTTTAGGAAACGTAGTTTGTGTGCACAAAATATCAAGGCCGTAGACCTTAGAAAATGTTCATGCACGTTTTTTTTTTTTTTCTCTACAGGCATGATGCACGCACCAGGTTGTAGCCATAGACAGTATATAGAAAGAACTGGACTGATCATCTCCTCCCCTCATGTTCCAACAGAATTCCTGCCTGTGACTTTATAAAGATGTTCATTTAGTCAGCGATGTGTGTTTAGGTCGACCAAGCGTTAGCATTAGCCGTCCTATGGGAAATCCCATTATATGTTAGCATCAATCAAGCAGACTTTAGCTGTATGTCCTAAATCAATATATATTATACGAATCGATTATTCATCTATGAAGCTTAAATCAATTCAAATCGACTAATCTGTTTTATCAACCGTACTATTCCATATGCTGCTTCTACATAAATATTTTCTGTGAAGAGGTTGGGCTACCTGCAGAGCCCACAATGAGTTGTTCATCTTCTGTTTTATCTTGTGTCTTTATTATAAGTTTGTTGATTGTTTTAGGTCTGGAATCACCTTTGGTTCTGGATTTCTAACTTGTTGGTCCAACTGAGGGCGGAGCTTCCTTTTTTGTCGACGCTCCATTGGCTGGACTCAACCACCAGTGGAGGAGGAATCAATGAAACTCATTTTCTAAATCATAGATGGTTGTTGTGGTGTGGAGTTTATCTTTCTTTAAATTAATGTTGTGGAATTTTCTTTGGGAATTTTTTCATTCAAATGAATGTGTTTATATAAAGTTTCAACGATGTATTAGTTTCGTTGGTAAACAAAACCCAAATATTTTGAGTTGTGACTTGAGTTTTGTTCAGGATTTGCTGATTTCTACAAATCAAACCCTTAAATGGTCTCCAATTACATAATACCTTCCACAATCTACATTTTCAAACACTTCTATTTTGATTAATAGTTTCTTATTTTAGTTTATGTTGTGGTTTAATACATAGCAAAACCACAGAAGTTCTTTGGTTCTTAGCCTCTCCAAATATCAATGGAACAACTCCAGCAGAATATACTGTTTAGGTACAGTCCAACTGCAGTGGGTGTGAGGATTTTTCTGTCACTTTTAAGGAGATTTTATTGCTAGCTGAGATATTAGGATTTGAACCACCAACCCCGTGGCTGGGATGTGATTGCTATACCTCCTGAAATGCAATCACCAATCTGTGAAACCTGCAGCAGAACGGTGCGATCTGCAGCTGAAGCGCCGTATGAAAGGAAGCCTACACAGGTGTAACGCCGCCCTGCCACGGCCACGCTCACAGAGGACGAAAGGCTGGCTCAAACCCCCGCCTGCTGTAGCATGATGTCGCCCTCCAGCCTCCACCACAAGCTCAACATGAACTCATCCTCGACACGTTTTACCTTCAAAACCGAACCGCCGGCTGTTCTCTGAAAGAAGCTTCATATTAAAAAATCATCGTTTGAGGTCAGGCTGAAATGATGACGACAAAGCAGCACAACCGTCCTCGTTCCTCTTGTAGCAACCAGACGGTGTCACATGACTGGGTTATCTATACGGGGATGGAATTTAGTTTGGAGCCTTCACATCTTTGAGAGAAGTGATGAAGGTAATTTGGGTAACTTTTCTACAGAAACTACAATCATGTCAGTTTTCATCTATATTTATATCTATATTTTAGATAACTATAACAATATTTATCTGTTGTAAAAACATTCCTAGTTCTCTTTAAATTATGATAAGTGCTGGGAATCTCAGAGTAACTCACGAGATGATGCGATTCATGATACATGGCACATGATACCGATAGTATCACAATATGGCAAATATTGTAATAATCAATAAATCGCCTTGGTAATCTATATATCCCTATTTTGTAAACAAAAATATATTTTTATCTTCCCAAAACCTTTTTTTTCAAACAATTTAAAACTTAATATATTAATTAAATGTCCTTTGGAACAATAGCATAAAATTATCAATAAATACTAATGTGTCTTTGTAATAATAACATTCTTTTTAAGGTAACAAATAAACAAAGCTCCAAATAGCTTGTGAGAAGCTAATTTTAAAAATTAAAAATATAACTAATTTTTCACAATAATATACCCTAACTGACAAATGCGATCATATTTGTGTATCTAGACAGACTGTAGAGATTAAAATAAACACATAAAGACAAAACAGATCAACACAGATCAACATAGTGGGCAGACTATGGAGCTGAGGCGTTTGAGTGTCTGATGATGGCATTAAAAACCTTAAATAACCACAGCTAAGCAGAAGTGCCTGCTAACCGTCGCAGAGAAATATGTATGAACTGGAGGTTATGTGGATACCGCCCGCACTCCGCTTCAGTCTCCGGTGTGAACCCGGCGTAAGAGAAAAAAGGGGGCCTGGAATCTTCCGTTAGTTGAAATACAGAGATATTTCCCCATACCGTTATTTGGTCCCACCTCTAATTATGATGATGTCATTTTTAGACAAAATTAAAAACCTTTTGTTGTTTTCAAGGACATAGTTTCTGCAGAGCGGCAGTAGTTTCTTTTATTTTATTGGTTTATTTCCCAGGGACAGTGCACTTTAAAAGCATAACTGTACAATTAGCATAAAGGCTATTTTTCATCTGTAGTCCCTGGACAGATGTTTAAAATGTCAACCTAAAACATTAAATCAACAATGAAAAGCACCACAAAAAGATGAATGAGAAATTATTGATGATTGGTCAATATTTGAATATTTTGATATCAGATGAGGAAGTGTTCAAATTCATGTGTGAATCTCTGATCAACACGAAGACCAAATTTGTCCAAATCTGAACAAGAGAAGATGCAAAAGTCCCATCAAGACTGGTTATAGAAAGAGTTTTTAACAAGTAACACAAAACAAAACCATTTATTTCTCAGAGAAAATATCAAATCTATGATGGAGAATTGCTGTTTGGAACAGAACTGTTTTGTTTTTTTTCCTCTCCACCTCCTCGGTTGTTTCCTCGTTCACAGGTCTTTTCCGCCTTTTCTGCTCCAGCTTTTCCCTCACAAGCTCTCCATGGAGCACTGAGACCAAGAGTGAAGATGCTGCAGACAGATGGGTTCAGCAGGACATGTTTTAGCCTGAGGCCAGAGTAATGATGGAAACTAGACCAGATGCCTGAGCGCCTGCAGCACCCAGCCTCAGTTCTGCCTCACTCCCTGACAGCCAGGGGGAGTCACCGGGAGTCCCAGAGCACCTCCTCCAATCACACAGATCCATTAGTGCGCTCCGTTCACACTTTGAAAGGTAAACATGTACCGTTGTTGTTCAAAGTGAGGGAACCGCTGATGTTTATTTATCTAACAAAAAGTCTCAAGACGACTTCTGTTGAGATATTTTCTGCTATCTAAAACCAGCCAGCAAGGACAAGTGACCCCAGATGGTTTAAAAGAGGGCAGAAAATGTGGGACCTGATCGGGTTTGTCTGCAGTTTCTGTGGTGGTCCCACCTGTATTTGCCCACATTGATTTAAATGGGGATTCAGTCCGTTAGCTTACAACGCTAGCTAGCTGGAAAGCATAGCAAGCGAGTGAGCTCCACTGCAGAACACTAGTTAGCGCCAATGTAGCATGCTAGCGAGCTCCACTGTAGCATGCTAGCGAGCTCTACTGTAGTATGCAATCGAGTTCTGCTGTAGCGAGCTCCACTGTAGCATGCTACTGAGCTCCTTGAGCTAGCAAGCTCTGCAGTGGCATGCTAGTGAGCTATACTGTAGCATGCTAGCGAGCTCTACTGTAGTATGCAATCGAGTTCTGCTGTAGCGAGCTCCACTGTAGCATGCTAGCGAGCTCTACTGTAGTATGCAATCGAGCTCCACTGTAGCATGCTACTGAGCTCCTCTACAGCGAGCTAGCAAGCTCTGCTTTATTGAGCTAGCAAGCTCTGCAGTGGCATGCTAGTGAGCTCCACTGTAGCATGCTAGCGAGCTCCTCTGTTTTGAGCTAGCGTGCTCCACTGTAGCATGCTAGCGAGCTCTGCTTTATCGAGCTAGCAAGTTCTGCTGTAGCGAGATAGCAAGCTTCTCTATATTGAGCTATCAAGTCCTGCTGTAGCATGCTAGATAGCTCCACTGTAGCATCCTAGTGAGTTCTCTGTATTGAGATAGTGAGCTCCACTGTAGCATGTTAGCGAGTTCCTCTACAGCAAGCTAACATGCTCTGCTTTATCGAGCTAGCGAGATATGCTGTTGCAAGCTAGTATGCTAGGCTTTATTGAGCTAACAAGCTCAGCTGTATTGAGCTAGCTAACTCTGCTGTATTGAGCTAGCGAGCTCCGCTGTCCTCCAGGCGACTGGATAGCATAGCAAGCCAACCCACTGAGTGCCCACATAAGCTAATGTGGGCAAACACAGGTGGGGCCACTAAGGAAGCCCATTTGGGGCCCCATTTTCTGTGCACTTTTAAACCCTATGGGGCCCACCTGGCCTTGCTGGCTGGATGAGGTCACTTTTTGTCTCTTTTGGTGCCAGAATTTGCTGTATTGGTAAAAAATAAAGCAACGAAAATTTAACTTATAAAGGATTATTTTTCATTTTATCAGATTAGAATATATTCAAAATACTATCTGGGGGGGAATTATTAGAGCATCAGTTTGCAGAACATTTATTTGACTGTATTTGTCTGAGTATTTTAGCATTCTAGCTGAGAATTCCTACTTTTATTTTGCTTATATGCTGCTTTGTTGTGTACAAGACATTTCTTGGTTTTTGCCTTTGGGCCATAAAAAGTATAAAACCACCAGCCGACATCATGGGGAATAGAGATTAAAAACGATATGAAAACAGAAGCTTTTAACAACAGACTATAGTCTTTAAGGAATAGAAACCCAAGTTGCATTTAAAATATTTGTAGTTAAATGATCAGCTCCCAGTTGAGTCAACCAGAATCCACAATTTAGTGACTGTTTAGCTCGGCTTCACAGTTTTTACTCTGTTATTACAAGAAAACCTCAGTCTACAGTCTTTTAATTGGAAAACTACATTTCTATGGAACAAACACGTTCTTTTCCTTTAAAGCCTCAGGGTGCCAAAGCAGAAGAATAAAAGATCAACACAAAGCTTTGGAGCCACAGGTTCAGACCCTGCAACTCTATACTGTTTGTCATTTTTATTTCATGTTATTTTTAAGATGTACTCCACTTCTGTGAAATTTGCATGTTGTCGATTTACATTTTCTTATTTCTCTTGTGCAGAAAAACCCCAAGGTTTTGTTACTCTGATTTATTTACTGTTTTGTTTTTTATTCGTTTTTTTTTTCAAGCTTTCATCTGCTGAATGGAAGAAAAAAAAATAATAAAGTTGAGTTTTCAAATGAGCATTAAAGTTTTAAAGAAGCTGTGTGGGCAGTCAAAATGCATTATTCTGCAAAGCTAACAGCCTGTTTTGCCACAGAAACGAAGCGGGATCTCAAACAATAATTTACAGGGTTTTTGCATTTAATGATTTATTAGCTGTCAGCCAAGCTTTACCAAACTCGGCCAGAAGACTGACTTAATGTCTCTGCAAAAAAGAGATTAATCAGGGGGCCTGAAACCAAGCTTACTTTAAATGCTAAATTTCCAGCTACTGCTGGGAATTAATTAATTTAAGTCTTACAGCTTTAATGCAGTTTAAATACACTTCTGTGATATTTTAGAACAACCAAGAGTTTCAGAAACGCTTAAAAAATATATATTCTTTGATCTAAACTGATTGGTTGTTTTTGGTTCTCTGGTAATTATGCCAAAATTATGGAGAACACGTGCGACAAATTAAATTCACATTTAAAATGGGGCACAAAAGGGTTTTGGCAGCAACTAATTCTGCAAGTTTTTCTTTTGCATATACAGTCAAAGGTACAGTTCAACTGTGAGAAACAGAATTTTAAAATAATCCATCAATTCAAATTGTAGGATTTTTTTTTTTAAAAAAAGGCTTTTTCTGTGTAAAAATGCAGACAATAAATATTTAATTTCAAGAAACAACCAAGAATTATCCATAACAGACCCGTTACATCTTCTTTAAGTAGATCTACTAAATTCAATAGTTTTTATTTAGTTTGAACTGGTTATTTGTTTAAGAGACACGGTTCCTCACCCATAAACAGACTCTCTCCATCTCGACAAAGACCGAAGAGCTGTCAAAGGAAGAAGACTGTTCACAAGAACTGGACTGGGATGGACCAAATTGCAACAAGCAAACAGCTTGATGAGGAGAAATCAACCATTGAAGCAATTATTAAAAAAAATGAAGAATACAAGATCACTGAGGATCTCCATCTAACTGGGACTCCATCATGATCTTGAAAATGGAGAGGAAACTACAGACAAAGAGCAACTTTGACGCCTGTTATAAAACAGACGGTGGACACAAATTCAGGTGCGAATTTTGAGCCATTTGATAGGAAAATTCATTTAAATGACGCGTGCCAGGCGGTGGGGGGTGGGGGTTTCGCGGTGCACCTGTGATCCAATCCGTTACACCCTTAACCTATATGATTTTTTTGGCAACAAGCACATCTTCAAGTCTTGTACGGTATGTGTCAGGAAAAAAAGTAGTTTGTTATCATACTCCTGCACAATGTAGATGGCGGGCATCCAGCATTAGAGGGCTCCGGTGATTGGTCAGTGACACGAACAACTCCTGGTTTAATGCCTAAAGGGCTTTATTTGATTCGTTCCTTCAAACTACAGAGAGATATATTAGCATTTGCACAACCAGAGACCACTAATCGCAACGTTTGACTTCTGCATACCGCACTGGCCTGATACCGCGATGACGGTTAATTTTTGTTTTATTGTGCAGGTATAATTTGGTCAATGACCTGAAGAGAGCCAGGACCACAAGAACAAAAAGGTTTAATAGTAACACACAATGTCACGGTGGATTTGAAAGGTCCTCCTACTTAAAAGGTCCAGTTTTGTCTAAAATTGACCAGAGAACATCTGGACGATCCAGAGAAGGGTCATGTGGTCAGAAGAGATCAGAATAGAATTATTTGGTATATACACCACACTCCAGAAAGAATGCTTAGTTACATCGACTGAATCAAGCAAGGGGGTGGAACAATCATGCTTCTGGGCTGTTTTTCTACAAGGGGGACAAGGTGACTGATCTTTATCAAAGAAAAGATGAATAGGACCATTAATGGTTATATTTTGGGGGAAAAAATGTGCTTCCATGAGTGAGAGAAGCATTTCAAGGATTTAGAGGGGTCTAGCCAATCTCTGGACCTCAAACCAATCGAGAATCAATGGAGGGAAGTAAAAGTATGTGTTGTTTAGCAACAGCCGTCACAACTCTTGAGAAGATCTGCATGGAAGTATGGACCAAAATACCAGCTAGAGTGCGTGTAAACCAGGTGAAGATGAACAAGAAACGTCATCTCTGTAAAGAAGTAACAGGTCTGAGAGGGACAGAGTTCTTGGTTGTTTGTAGGAGATAAATACACATTTTCTAGATCACTATAACAAAAAAATGTCAATGTTTACAGATCGCGCTCATCTTTTTGAATAAGACAGCTTGCAGAATCCGTAACTGACAAATACTTTTGTACCCATCTATAGCAAATCAGGGAGGTCATTAGTAAATGTTGTTGGATATCAGGCAGAAATATTCCATTTCACCACAATCTGACCTAGACATAAGACATCCATGTCAACCAACCAGTGATAGTGTGTCAGTGAAAACATGAGACTTTATAGGCAAGTTTACAATAAACACACAAACCTCTGCTGCACTGCGCAGGCCTTTCTGGCCCTCAGTGGCACGCACTAAGAGCAGGTAGGGGTGCTGGTCGGTCTCGTAGTCAATAGAGCGGGTGAGGCTGATTTCACCGGTCTCTGCTGAGATAGAGAAGAGGCTGCTGGGATTGATGACCAGGCTGTAGCTAATTGGCTTTTCTTGGAAGGACACAGCAGGTGTCACCAAAAACCTGTGGAGACAAGGAAACGGTGCACTTTGAAACCATTGGACAATAGCTGCTGTGAGATTTTTGTAAATGAAAAATCTAATAGAATACTGGAATCTTAATGTTGATGTTTCTTTAACATTTGCTTAAAAATGCATAGAAGACCATTTAGAAATATCACAGATGGGATTTTTTTGTTAAAGCTGCTCATGGGGTGGGCAGTACTATGAGAAATAAGCTCAGAACAAGAAAATAAAAAGACCAATTAAAAAAGGCGAATTTCTACTCCTACAAAGCATCTTTTTCAACTCAAACAATATAACCATAGCGTGCTCCCCCAGCTAACTATTTATAAATGAGCAGCAGCAGATTAAAAAGAGTTATATATCTAACTAGTAACCAGTGTACTTTTGAAGATTAGGGATGTGGTCAATTCTCTTGGTTCTGGTCCAAACTCTGACAGCAGTGATCTCAATGAGCTCCAACTTTATAAGAGTTTTATTTATTTTGGAATAACAGGCAACAGGTTAAAATACTCCAGCCTGCAAAGATTTGGCTCAAGTGGGAACTCAGTAGGTAGCTGCAACGCTAGCCAGCCGCCCGGTGGACAGCATAGCAAGCTAGCGAGGGGCTAGCTCAATGGACGCTAGCCAGTCACCTAGTGGAGCTTAGCGAGATAGATCAGCTAGCCCCTCACTAGCTCGCTATGCTGTCCACTAGGCGACTGGCTAGTGTAACGAGCTAACCTACTGACTGCCCACTGAAGCCAATGTGAGCAAACACAGGTGGGGCCACCGCCCAATCTCTGGAAAAACCCTCCTGGGACCACATTTTCGGCCCACTTTTAAATCTCTCTGTTGGATTGAGATGAAAAACATCAGATTTTGTTACGACCATGATGTGTCAGAAATCAGAGTTTCATGACACTAAGATTTCCAACTTGACAATTGATCCTTTAAACAATAAATTTACTTTTTAGATAATTGATTCTATAAACAGTGTCTACTGTAAACAGAAGAAGGTTCGATTTCATCCAGATGTTTAGCGTCTTCAAGAAGCAGCAGAGAAAGTCTAAATGACCTTTAGAAGGTTTTATATCAGAACTACGATAAAGCTGAGTGTCATCTGCAACACTTTGATCTAAAATACTCATTAGTGTACATGATCGGACCTGGAGACAACCAGTGAAGATTAAACAGCAGGCGTTCAAGAATTGAACCCTGAGGTACTTTGCCTGACAGTGAGACACACTGTTCCAAAATGAACAGTTTAAGCAGTCTGGTCTGGTAAGATTGCGGGTGGCTAAGAAGAATACCGCTGTTAAGTGGAAAACAAAACTGCTAGCTTAGAGCTATACTGGTGTTTTCTAGTGTCGTCATCACTTTCTGCCAATCAGCAATTCCGCCCCGACCTACAACCGATGGGGGTCTTCAAGAGGTATAGGTCGCAACTGTTTAATGAGTCCATTTTATAATGGAGATGCTCGAAATACCGGATCAAACCGGACTGTCCCGTCCCAGACTGCTCAGTGGAAACGAGGCTTTAGTAATACTCCAGCTTAGTACCGTCATTCAGACTACAACAAAGTACAGAGGTGTGAACTCACGGCTGTCCTTCAGGGGTGTTTTCTGGTATGGCGATGATGTAGGAGGCATTGGTAAACTGCGGTGGGCGTGGTCCAGCAACCACAGAGACCACAGCGGGGGCGCTGCGGCTGCCGAGCCGGTCAGCAGCCACCACCGTCAGGAGGTACTCTCTGTCCCGCTGCAGAGGCAGAACTGTAGTCCGTATGTGGCCGGTTTTTCGGTCCACTTCAAAACGTCCATCACCTCCTGTGTTGGAGAAGAACACAGACGAGCATCGTGTTAAAGAAGCTTTGGAACCAGCTTTTCTTCTTGATTGTTTAATTACTGTCCAGTAAGATGTGGCTTGTATACAGAAGCACCAATATGAACCCCAGTGGACCTTCAGGTTTTCATAGAATCTACTGGCTTACACCGTGAGAAGAATGAAGAATAACTTTTAAATAAATGAGACCAATTTCTTCATGATTTAAAAAAAAAGAGCAAAGTAGATGAAAAATTGATTGATGGGTTAAACCTATTCTGACAAAAGTTGTAGTCCAAGATGTTTACACACATCCCACTTTCTCTACCTGATTCCTGCCAATCCTTCTTTGGCGGAAAACTCTTTTTGATGAAGCCAGGGGTCGTTTTAGGAATCATTTCTGGAAATTATAACCGATACCCAGCCCTAGTTCTGACTCCTCCTGCTACTCACTGCAACTCCCATCAGCCACTGCCATGGACTCTTTCCTGCTCAGCTGTTCATCCTCATAGTCATGGTTACAAATCATATAAACCAATAAACAAATAAAGTTCCTGATTCTTACAATTCAAAGCAAAACAGTGAAGGCTAGAAGGCTCGAGACACTCGTAAAGTTCACAAGACAATCTGGCAACGGTTGGCAGGAGAATGCAGACTAAATTAGGAGGGCGTGACAATCAATCACAGGTGCACCCATTAATGAGAAGGAGAACCAGGTGGGAGACAGAAGGAGAAGGCAAAAAGGTAAACACAGCTACACACCTGATCCCAGCCCCAACATTTCTCAGACAAACATGAACATTTCATACTTTTCCCTTGTTGAAACTCTCAAAATTCAAACCTTTGTCGAAAAAAGGTCCAGTTTTATAGAATGAAAACAAAGATCTGATCTCAGTTAAAGATTTTTGTAGATTTGGCAAATGGAACACGTTCTGTACTGGAGGAAATTATTAATTATTAACAATTGTCAATATTCAGCAGAACACAATACCCTAAAACAACGAGAAATTGACCAATGAATTGTGTCCAAACACATGCTTCAGTGTGTTATGGCTGTGTGAGTCCTCTCTGCTTATTTACCATCAGAGTTTTTAACAAATGTCTTAATTCTTCACAGATGTTACTGATTTGTCAATTTCTCTCCTATATTTTTAGAGTAGTCACTGACTTATAAACCAGTGCTTTGTTTTAAAATAAAATATTCTAGTGGATTTGTTGTTAGCTTTTTGTTTTCTCACTGCTCCAATGACTAATTTATCTTTTCTACTCTACAACAGCTGTTCCAAGGATTTAGTCTTTGTTCATCTGCTTCTTAACTCTCATTCCTGCAGTTACTAATCTGCCTGTTGGTCGTGTATTTCTGGCTTTTGTCTGACTCTTTCCTGTCATCTTTGCCTCAAACCACTCACCGCAGATGGTTGCCTTTCCAGAGTCTGCTTCTGCTAACGTTTGTTCCTGATTTTCTATTTAGACGTTTTCCATTGCACTGTCACCTTTGGTTTGCTCAACATGGGGATTACACAGAAAACCTTTTGATTTAATTCCATTTGTCATGTTAAATGGTGAATGCTGTATGTTTGTACAACGATTCACTACCTTCTCAGAAGGCCCATAGAGCTTTATATTCACACATACGCATCCACACACTGATGATGGCTTTGCTGCTGAACACTGGTACCAACCTATAGCCTGTAGAGTGGTTCAGAGTTGCACATGGGCAACCTTGAGACCAAAGGTTGACCACTCTACCTCAGCACCATGGCCACCCCAAGAATAACCATTCTTGCTCTGCTACTTTTGTTTTAACATGTCCTTGATAATCCCCATATTTTCAGAATATTTCTTGTCTATTGTACAAGTTATTCAACTTATAGACGGCCTCAACCTTTAGACGTTCAACGCTCACGATGTTTTACTGACAGATTTTATGTAGCTCGCACACACGGCATAGGGGTGTGGCTTTCCAACAAACTAACTCCTGACTGGCAAGAGTGGTTGCCACGGAAACAATGACTCAGAACAAGTCAATCCATCAATCAATTATTTTTATATGTCACATACTTGAACTGCATTGCAATGCAGTAGTGAAATGTTTTTTTTTTTTTTTGTATCACATAGAGAATTAATACATTTGAAAACTAAATAAATAATTAACTCAAATATTTATAAAAAAAATAATAATAAAATAAAAAACTCAGATCAATCACTGCTTACTGTCAATGTCTGGCTCCAACTTTATTTAATGATGAGTGTATGCAGTGTTCGTCAATAACACACAATGATCTTTTTTTATGTGGTTTTCTAATTACTGCAACATTTATAACCAGAATACCTGGATTAATATGATATAATGTGTTTTTTTCATTATCTAGTTACATTGAAGACATCTGTGCCATTGTTGGCAATGTCTTGAAATGTAAATAATATAGGCAACTAATGAGAAATAGCTACCAAGTAAATAGATGAATCATTATGGATGCTACTGTATTTACCAGACCACAACTTTCTCTGAGGCAAACTGTCAAACTGAAAAAAGGTTTTCCTTTTGAAGGATTAAAGCGACTAAATCCACTTTCATAGCTGTTGTTTAAGTCCAGATAATGATGGTCTTTACCCCCAACATTTATTTGTGGAATTCAGACAGACACTGTCAGACTTTAGATTGGGGCAGTTAACAAGGCAAAATCATCTTAGAAAAAATAAAATAAAATCTTGGTCTCGACATGTATCCTGTTTCACAAATAAAGCCTGAAGGGACATGAAAGCCTGCATGGCTGGTCTGGTCCAGTCAACAAAATAAGTTAGCACTATGACTCTGCAATCCATCAAAATGTCAATAATAAACCTAATTTAAAAAAAATTTGGACCATATGAACTCTGTAGAAATCCTGCAGGAAATACCACCAGTGGAGTGTTTGTGCACACCTCACTCTAACTGGCTCTTGTGACAGAGAAAGTCAGAACCAGATTACAAATCACCTGAAGCAGACAAAAATTAAACAAATCCAGGTGCTGATTCTAAGCCAAAGCAATAATATCCACTGTGCTTTTATTCCCAAATAGAGTCTAAAATGAAGAATTAAATGTTAAACTATAGAACATCATCTTCACACAGAGACAGATCTGCCAATAATGAAGAAACATGAATCTAACAGGATATCGTCTGTCTTCTTTTACTTTCCAAAACTTGATTGATAAGAATGCTAATCAAACATTTTTGTCATATTTAATACCTTCATGGGATTAAGCATTAAAGTTTAAGTAGACATTTTAAATTTTTGACGAGTTTCAGAAAGGTCATTAAAAAGCACTGGAGGTATAAATGGACGTATTAGTCACATAAAGACGTGCATCTATCGATCAGCTCTGCAGAAGACATCGTGTAGCTAAATCACATCAAGGCGTGCTGTTTCTGAGCTCTGCAGGTGCATTTGAGCAGTTGATAGACCATCAGAATAATCAATTATTTAAAAAAGCATGTATTTTAGTGTGTATGGAAGTCTGAGTCGACCAAAAGTCAATTCGTGTTTATACAAAGAATTTTTTTCCAGAATGATGCTAAAATAATCACATTTTTTTTTGTATTTAATGTTACTATAAATAACAACTTGAACTTGAAGTATTTACTATGATAAATTAACATTTTTTTACAATAATATAATAAATTCATAAAGAATAATAGAAAAAGTTTTTTTTTTTTTTTTTTGACATAGGTTCACATGACTTCTTTTCAAAATAAAAGACACCCTGTTGGATAGGATCGTGTCAATGAGGCAATTATAGTTGTAGATAGTGTGACGTCTTGAGTATTT
The DNA here is from genome assembly GCF_002922805.2 of Oryzias melastigma. NCBI lineage: Eukaryota > Metazoa > Chordata > Actinopteri > Beloniformes > Adrianichthyidae > Oryzias > Oryzias melastigma. The sequence goes on along the minus strand of NC_050514.1, from coordinate 32,969,023 downwards.
TTAGAAAAAAAAAAAACTTTACACAGTTTAATTATCATCATTCGTGGATCTCAGCCAAAAATCTGTACATCTAACACAAAATAAATTAGATCTAATTTAATTGAAGCCTATTTTAGGACCATATGGTGCATTTAAAATCCTTAAATTTTGTTCAAAAATAGACAGTCCGCCTTAAATTCCAGTGTGTCTTAAAGCCCCCTAATGACAATTTTTTTAATAAAAAAAAAACGTTCCCAGTAGTGTTTTAACTATGATTATGCTGTTTTTAACCAAAATCCCACAACCTAAATGTCTTAAAAGCCATTTTTCATGTTGATCTGAAGCCTGTGTCTGCAAAATCTCCTCTGAGGGGGCGTGGCTTTATTATAGGTAGAGCACTATGGGTACTGTTGTCAGGAGCCTAAACTCAAGTTTGACTTATCTGTTTTGTTTTGCTAGATTTGTGATTGTATTTTTCCAACATGCCAATAACAATTCAGCAAGGAAACACAATGGAAAAATAAATTAAAAAAAAAAAAAACATCTTTAAAACATAACATTAACAAAAGAATGGGAACTTCTCTAACAACATTTGGGCATGTTGGTGAAGCAGCGGGCAGAAGCCGAGCTTAATAAAGCCCGCCCCTTTCACTTTTCCTGCTAGTTTAACAACACATTTTCATATATCAGCAACCATCAAAGAAAATAATAATCATAAATAAATCAACATTTTCAGTATCACCACCATTCTTAAGATTGTTGCAAACTTCCCACTTTCCACACATCGAATACATTCATTGTCCTTAAATTCCACACACACTATACTGTGACCAAACCGTCCGGTGTGTAGTCCAATAAATACTTTATATTTAGAATAAAAAGCAGGTTATGATTCTTTAACCAGAGGGGTCAAAGAGCCACGTATGGATCCGGAGCTGCAGGTTGCAGACCCCTGAACTCGAGTATAAATGACTTATGTGTCACCCAATGCTTTTCTTTTGCTGGAAAAATGTCTTCACCACTGTTTTGTTTATGATTCACATGATAATTTTGGTTTTACATCACATCCCTATCTAGGTACAACCCTCTAAATTATTTCGACACCTAAAACCACTGCATTTGGGTGTTTCATTTTCTGTCCATTAACCCGATTTTGACCTTTTTCCCTCCTAGGTCCCATTCTCATTATGACCCTGCAGTGCTGGCTGGGCGGAGAGGAGAAAAGGACAGTGGGTTCTGTGACGGGTCTGAGCCAGGACTCTGTGGACCTGGTGGTGGAAGAGCAAGTCAAGGTAGAGAGGAGTCCTGGAGAACTCCGGCCACAAAGGTGCTCCATCAGTGACAGGCTTCTCTCCCAGAGGGGCTCATCGGTAAGGCTTCGAAGGGCCTACTCACAGCCCCCCGTCTGTACTAAAGCCCACCAAACACATGACAGAGGAGACATTTTTCACCATCCCTCCTGCACTCCAAACATCTCTTCACCCTTCGCAGACACAGCTGCTGTGTTTTCTATGTTACAGTCGATGACAGTGTTTTGGTTTAAAGTCCAGCAGATACTCAACTTCAGCTCCAGATCAGACAAACTCTTTGACATGATCTCCTGAGGTTTTGGGCACAATCCAGACGGTCTCATAACTAAAGCAATCTCTAAAAATACAAGTATCTGATGCTGTTTTTCTTTCTTTTAGGTCCTACAGGTTGAGGTTGATGTGACTAATTTCTCCCAACATGTTAAGATCTAAATCCTGATTAGAGGACAGATGGTTTCCAAACTGGATAGACTAAAAAAAAGAAGAAAGATTCAAGCTAAATAAAATCTTGTAGGTGATCAGTCCAATATAAAATTAGGGAAAGGTTTGACTTATAGAATACTTTCCAGCATTTTGAACCAAAGCATTCATTAAGGACGTATAATCCTTTGATGTTGAAGATTTTTCAAGTTACGTGAAAGTTTAAGGAAAGAGCAGCATCTAGACATGAAATCAACTTTTGAGTTTTAAAGTTAAGCAAAAGGAAAAACATATTAAATTTTACTGAGATCTTAATGTCTTCAGCACTTCAAAGATCTGTGCACGCTTTCAAAACCAAATTTTCATTTGCAAAGCATTTCTAAATTGGCTTTGAATACTTTTTCTCTCAACATTTAAAAATATAGTAGAATATTAATTTAATCTGCAATTACTGACTATGTACTTGTAAAGATTTGTGAGAGTAATTAGTTCAAGACGTTCGACAGCAGCACAACATCCTGAAATCTTCACACAGTCTGATGGGTTTCTGTTTTGAAGCTTGCTTCTTGCTTTTATTATCCAGTGCAGGCACAGTTTGTGAGTCCTAATTGTCAGGTGGATGTTAGATTCAGAGTGTGTACGATTTGTGTGTCTAGACAGAGACAGCAAACAGCCTTTTATTGCAGACGTTACTCGAGGTTTGGTCCTTGTGTCAGAGTCTGGAGACGAGCATCACATTAGCATCACAATGCATGCTCCTTCACTCCAGCGAGGGGAAGTGCACGTGTAATGGCTGGACCAGCGTCCACAGAAAAGGCTGCTTTTGTTACCAAACCACAGCCCGTCCGACACCTGAAGAATCACGGAAGCTCCCGGATCATCAAGGAGTTTTAAAACTCTTGACAGGTTGGATCCAACATGAGACTAGATGTGAAAATCAAACTTGTTACACCGATACATAGAATTTATGGCCAACTAAAACAGCTTTTTTAAGTATTTGTGTCCGTCTGCTTCAACCTTAGTCCTCCCACTGGTGGATACAGAAAGGTAAAAATTGGCAAACCTGAATGTGGTCCAAACAAAATATCAATGTCAGAGTTTGCGTAGATATTCTACGGGCGTCCTACGGGCACTTAAGTATCTACTGCACACTCCATGTGTACTGCATTTGCACAGTAAGGATCCAGGACTCACACCTCACTAACAACTAAAGCAGAAGTGTCCAAAGTCTGTCCTCAAGGGCCGGCCTCCTCCTGGTTTTCCCGAAAAAACCTCATCTGCTGCTGCTGATTCCCTGGATCAGGTGTGTTTGGCCAATAAGGAACTTCAATGGCAGGTTGGCTGGATGTACGACACCGGCCCTCGAGGACTGACTTTGGACACCCCTGAACTAGAGTGTGGTGTAAGGGCACCGTACCACAGTATCTCTAATACCTCATAAGTATGTGCAACTTTCTAACAAATACTTCATGATACTTCCTGATACACATACCCTACACACGACAACGGTAAGTTCCATTTTCATGACATTCCTTGGGGTGACTGTACCACTCTCAGGGGAGTACACCCAAATAGATTAAAAAAGAGAATTAATAAATAATTTAAAATGTATCCAAAGTTAAAAGAGACAAAAAATGGTAAAAATCTGTCAAATTTGTACCCCAAAAAAGTCAGTGCATCAATTTAAGAGATAGGTCCACCAATGTCCTCCTTTTTGACTGTTGGTCCAAAACTGTTTTTATTTCCAGTTAAAATTGCATTAGTATAAAAACTTACTTTTTTCCTACATCTGAATGATCAAGAATTAATTTTAAATATCTAAGTTAAAACATGGCCAGTCATTTCAGGTTCTCCCTGCATACAGACTCTTTAATATATTAGAACATGGCCTTCAGTCATTGGTCATTTTCTTTAAATTCTTCTTTTTTTAATTCAAATGACTGGAATTGTCAAAATTCTTTATGTGTCGCTGAGTGTCTACAATTCACACAGGATGACAGTAAATTGAAGGCTTTGAAAACAATGTCCTTGTGTGTCATATATCACATTATAAAGTTAAGTGCTGAATGGCTGAGGAAAGCAGCATTTTAACGATGGGAGCTCCACGAAGTGATACTTTTCTAAATGCTTATGCTCACAAAAAAGTATGAAAAAGAATGTTTTGGGGTTTTTTGGGGAGGATTTGATGCCACTTCATGGGAAGTATGGCTGCTCCAATGAAATACGTCCATGGATCGGCCATTCATGTGATGAAGTAACAGTTCATTGGTTTACCAAACAAAATCCAAAAGTGACCAAGATCTAAGTCATTTTTTAAAGAAATGTACAAGGATTAATGCTAAAGTGATAGAAAAACAGGAGACAATGCCCAAAGAAAACTTTTAAAAAGCTTGAAAAATAAAACTCTGGAGAAATATTGACCGAGACTTCTAAAGACCAGTGGAAGATTAAAAGCTAGCCCGGCCGCATGAGAGCAAAACATAAAGAACTCAGACTTTTGCACAGAACTGAACAAACTGAAAGGGAAAGAGAGAAAAACCTGAGTACACAGACTCGTCCAGTTATTCAATGATCAGCTGTCCAGGGACCATCCTCCGGCCCAATGATCTCTGGAATAGATTTTAGAGGAGTCCCAGAGCCCGGAGCAGCATTGAATTAACGGGAAAAATGCAGCAGATGAATTCTAATCAAAAGACTGTGACTGTGGCAAGTTTATTAATTTCTTTGTTAAAAAAAAGCAAAACAACGGGTGACATTTGTGTCATCATTAAAGAATAACTTATGTAAAAAAATGGTTTTGATGCTTCAAACCAAAACAGAACCTACCATCTGACAGGAAGTACTCCACCTCTCCATTGTTGCCCTCGTCACCATCTTGAGCAAAGAGTTTGTAGACGAGCGAGCCAGCCGGAGCGTCGGGTGAGACCACAGCCAGGTAGGGGGCAGGAACCATGCTCCACTCCGGGATGTTGTCATTGACATCCGTTACCGTCAGCTCCACTCTGATCAAGTACCAGTCTGGACCTGAGGATCAAAGAAAAGCAAGAAAAACGTTAGGAAAGAAAGCAGCCGCCACCACAGCTGGAGGACAAAAGAGGCTGCTGAGCAGCACAAAGGAGGGAAAAGAGGCTAACGCTGGTCTATACCTCCAGGTGTCAAAACCGCAAAGGTGTCAAATGCGGTCGATAGGAAGGAATTTTATATTTTTTTACGTCTTAAAAATATCTAGTCTTCGTAAATACATTAATAAACCATTTTCTGGATTGTTCTTCAAGTCTGCTAGAAAAGTTGTGTTACCTGCAATAATGCTAGTGTGAATGCTTCTTGCTGAAAGTAGTCACTGAAGATGCTGAAGCTTTTTGGTGAAAATGGGGTCACAATTTACTTTAAATGCTGAAGGGATTTACTGAAAATGCTGAAGTTATTTGCAAAATGTTAAATTTGCTAAAAGACTGGAAATTTTGTTAAAGTACTATGAAAGAGCACTGAAGTTGAGCTTAATTTGTGTAAAAATGTGCAGTAGAATAGCTTAAAAATCCCTAATACATGCCAATTTTGAATAAAAAATATTTAGTTTGTTGCCTAAATATGAGCTAAACTCTAAATTAGCCCAGAAAACCTCAGTAGATGCCAGTTTTTCCAATAAAAACAAGCATGTTGCTTAAATTCTAGCTAAACTCCAAAGTAGCCTAAAATTTCTCAGTAAACTCAAGTAGTCCAAACGTTAGCATGTGGCTAACGTATGAGCTAAACTCCAAATTAGCATAAAAAAACACAAAAAAAGCCAAATTAGCTCAAAAAAATGTTAGCAAAAGGCTAACATTTTTGACTAATTTAGTTTACTGAGGAAAGTTTGGGGGTTTGGCTAGTTTATGTGCTAGCTTTTTTTTTTTTTTTTGGCGTCTCCTGTGTTTTTTTTTTAATGTTAATTTGGAGTTTGGCTGATATTTTACCAACATGCTAATGTTTTTGGCTAATTTTTTATCTACTGGGGTCTTTAGGCTAATTCAGAGTTTAGCTTCTATTTAAGCAATATGCTAACGTTTTTGGCTAATTCAGTTTACTGAGGAACTTTAGGCTACTTTGGAGTTTAGCTAGTATTTCAGCAACAAGCTAGCTTTTTTGGCTAATTAGGCATCTACTGAGTTTATCTCATATTTAAGGCAGGTAATGCAACTCTTCTAGTTGTTTTTAGTTATTCATTTGAATTCCAATTATGTTTAATTATACACGTTTTATAAATACAAAATATGAGAGTTTGAGCAGTTGTCACATTTCTACATTCATCTCCATTTAGAAGTAACATTTCAGCAACACAGACAGTCTGAGTGAGTCTAAGCCGCTCAGTGTCAAGCTAGGTTAACAATATAGATACATGTAAACCAGAGCATGTCTATACAAATATGTCTCCTCAGATTAGTTATTAGTTCGATGCTGAAGTCTGGAAGCAGTTTTTTCCCTGCTGAGGCCGGACCTCTGATTCTCTCTTCTCGTCTGTACTGTATAATGCATAAACTCGGCTCTTTTGTCTCTTTTCTTTTCAAAGTTAACTCTCAGAGTTGGTAGTTCTATCAATATGGAGCAGCAAGAAAAGCCAATAGCAAACATGACCAGTTCTGAAGGAACTTTACATTTTGAGAAGAGGCCAGAACTTCTGACAGAAAGATTCACAGAATGAAAGTAAGGTATTATAGAGGCCCTGAAGTCCGTTCAAAACTCGGCTTTGTTCTTCTGCAGTGCAGCTTAAATAAGATGTCAAAATAATAGAACTGTGGTGCAGAGCGGGAGCCTCAAACTTTAAGACTTACTCTGATAAAATCTTTTTTTGTGTGTGTTTTTAACACGCCAAGGTCTACAGCCAATCAGGATGCAGAACACAGTTTTGTACAAAAAAAAAGTGAACCCACAAAAGGTGAACTGTGATATAATGTAATCAGGCTTAGAAATGTCCTCTGCAGAAAACAAATATGCTGTGATGGAAGTCAGGAGGATATAAATATAGAAAAAAACATCAGTTATTTAGCAAAATTAAAGAAAAAAAAACATACTTTAAGAGAATGAAATAAAACACGGCCCGGCTAAACTGAAAATATGTCTAAATCTGCAAAATGAGTGTGAATAACACGTGAAAATCTTTGTCTTTTGTTTTAGTATTCTGACCAACACTTTCCTCGAGGGGCCTCTGGTCAAATCCAAGATCGCGTCAGAATCCATCTGTAGCCGGAAGCGGAAATTTTCTTAAACTTTAGCAAACTCTTTCAAAAATTGTATTTTAAAAACTTTTCAGAACTATCAAGTTTTAAGCTTTTAAATGTGAATAAACTGAAACTGTCTAACAGTTTATTGTGCAAGATATTAACAAGTGCTTAAACTTGTAAAACTACACCCGTTTACCTCCGGAGAATAAGACGGCCAAACACAGTTTTTTCTCTGTGAATCAGCTGATCAGGTGAGCAGTTACGGTACGTCAAAGGGAAAAAAGGTCGAAAGCGTAAAACGAGTTGTTCTGGTCAATGACTTTCAGCCAATGATTTTGGGCGCAGATGATGTCTATTTGCGTCCGGTGTTGTGCTAAAGTACGTTCCCCCTGCCAGAAAGTGTGTCCCCGCTCTGAAGCATTATTTTGTTTGGTAACAATTTGTTTTTTGTTTCAAAAAACAAGAAAAAAAGAAGGTGGATGATTATGACAGACTTTATTCTGGAGCTTTTGGGAGTTTACTGACATGTTTGATTTTTTTTAACCACATATTCTACATAAAACGAGAGGGAGCACAGATTCTGTCAGGCTGCTCCTGATCCAGCCCGCCAGAATCTGTATGGAGAGATTTTTGTGCCACCATAATATAAGCAAAACCTACAGTTTTGAGATCCAACATTTCTAAATTGCTAACAAAATGTAAAGTGTTAAGGAAAAATATGATAATTTTCAAATAAAAATATTTTATATTTGCTTTCAAACACCTTTTTTCCTTCCATTAACAAACATTTTCCTTGCTTGCAAAAAAACATTTTTTTGCAATTGCAGCACAAACCTTTTTATTTATTTATTTATTTAATTTATTTATTTTTTCTTAAAAAAAATATTTTTGCGATTGCTGCACAAACGTTTTTAGATGTGTAGTGCCTCATCTCGCTGTTGCCCTGATTGCATGGAATCTAGACCAATCAGCAGGCGGTTTGGAGAGGCACAAATGTAACAGAAATGTTGAATGAAAAATCAAAGATAAGTTGAAAGCGAGATGAGGCACTACGCATCTAAAAGCGTTTGTGCTGCAATAGCAAAAATATTTTTTTATAAGAAAAAAAAGTTTACAAACGCAAAAATGTTTTTGCAAGAGAAAAAAAGTTTGCAAGCGCAAAAAGAAAAATGTTCAAAGCAAAAATTAATTTTTTTTATTTGCAAACTATGTTTTTTTTTCTTAAAACTTTACATTTTGTAACTAAGACAATTTTGATCTCAAAACTACGACTTTTTCTTGCAATATGGTGGCACAAAAATCACTCCATAGATCTGTGCCGGAATCCAATAATTCGCAGTAGAAAATAAAACTACTTAAAAATTCTCAGCTGTTGCATGCTTCCATAACAGTCACTTTCCTAAATGGAGTTTCTATTACTAAATTAGTCAAACAAAGGTAGTTTTTTTTTCTTTCTTTTTTTAACACAAGAAGCTGTTGTGGTTGTACATAGAATATGTGAGTAAAAATGCTAACAGGTCAATAAACACCCAAAAGCCCCAAAATAAAGACTTTTGGGACAAAGTACGAGTGTTACGACCAGGGAAACACATTCTGGCAGGGGGCACGTACCTTAGCACAACGCCGGCTCCAGCAGAGAGGAGGGACATTATTTTTAGAGCACCATATTTTTTTCTCTGTGGCCAGATTCTGGTGCTTTTCTTTGCCTCCATCTCCTTCATCTGTCTCTGCTTTCCCTCCACATCAGACCAAACTAACAGCACAGTTCCTCCTGAATGAGCGAGATGCCCTCTGACACACTGTGCTAGGTCGGACTGCAACTTGCATCTTTTTTCTTTAATCTATTAGACAGCATCTTCAGAGCCTGAAGCTCCAGATCCACCAGCACTGCACATGCATGAAACTCCGTCTTCTGCGGTCCCTGAAGCAGAGCCCCATGCAGCACAGCTTGACCTATTTATGAGATTGAGATCATTTCTGTGTTATTCTCCAACAGGAGAGGAACCACAGATTGGTGCACATGATTAGTTTTTATTTTCTTAGTTAATTTTCGACTATCTATAAGTCTCACTTGTAGATGTATAATTTTTATTTGCAACTTTTTGGGCAAAAATATGATTTGAGTTGAGCTTTGGCCACTACTGACGTTTCTCAGCGGGCGGACAGGAAGCCAGGCTTGCAGCTCGTTCTGAGATTGACTCTCTGGAGTAACAGTTCAAGTCCATCACTAACAGCAGTCATCCTCTCCACTGACTCTTCTTCCAGCAGAGGAAAACTTCCAATGTCAGGCTGTTGCCGAGGTCGTCCAGCAACAGCCTCAGGAAATCATTTGTTCTGCGGAACATCAGGCAGTTTACCAGCTTCTTGAAGAGAGGACACAGTAAGGCTACCAGCAACAGGCAGAGCCGTACCGTCTGAACGCTGCTGGTTTTTAAACCGTGGTGTTTCCATTAAGAGAATTTCTTATCGAAATTCCAATTTGCGCAATTTCATAGTTAACAGAAACTAGGGGTGTGTATTAGCAAGTCTGGCAATACGATACGTGTGACGATACAAGTGTCATGATACGATACGTATGACGATACAAGTGTCATGATACGATACGTATGACGATGCAAGTGTCTTGATACGATACGTGTGACGATACAAGTGTCTTGATACGATACGTGTGACGATACAAGTGTCATGATACGATACGTATGACGATACAAGTGTCATGATACGATACGTGTGACGATACAAGTGTCTTGATACGATACGTGTGACGATACGTGTCTTGATACGATACGTGTGACGATACAAGTGTCTTGATACGATACGTGTGACGATACAAGTGTCATGATACGATACGTGTGACGATACAAGTGTCTTGATACGATACGTATGACGATACAAGTGTCATGATACGATACGTATGACGATACAAGTGTCTTGATACGATACGTATGACGATACAAGTGTCATGATACGATACGTATGACGATACAAGTGTCTTGATACGATACGTATGACGATACAAGTGTCATGATACGATACGTATGACGATACAAGTGTCTTGATACGATACGTATGACGATACAACACCGAACAATATTACACTATTTTCTTAAATACGACTTCAGAATTAACAGAATATGATTACATTTTTCACAAAAGCAAAATTGTAAAATACATGTTCTTTAATCATCAGAACAATAAACTCTGTATTTCATAAAGAAGTAACTGTTAACCAAACAAATTTAAGTGGATTCTCTTTTGGTGATTCAGAAAATCTTTAAGTGGAAAACAAAAGTAAGACTGAACTACATATTTGCTACATATTTGCTTTTAAATAATTAATTAAATATAATCATGGCAGTATTTGAATTCAATACAAGGATCGGCAAATAAAGATTCATGATAATCACTGAATTGATATTTTTGTACACCCTTAATGGAAACGCAGCTATTAACTGACAACAGAAGTCCTGCGTTAAGCTTGCGGTACGAAGGGACGGACGTGGAACATGTGGGGCTGGATCGATTATAATACAATTTTGAGTTTACACATTATACACATTTGGTTAGAAATACATTCATAATATACGATATGTTTTGAATATATTTATATTAATCTGATTCAGTTCACATACTGTAAAATGTATCAGTGAAATAATGAGATGTTAATATCATACAGAGTTACATGGATTCTCTAAAATAAAAGTTCTAACAAAAATGTTCAGATCATTAACATTGTAAACATTGTTCTGCTTCTCCTGGAGGACGTTTCAGTCTGACCACTAGGTGGCGATCACGCTATAGCAGTACACCTTATTCCAGAAGAAGAAGAAAATATGAGCAAAAAGTTATGTTTTACACTGCAAATGATTACTTTAAAAACTATTTCCTTAAAAGAGTTTGTAAAGTTCATGTTGGTGAGTTTATAAAGATCTTCATTTATTCAGCAATGTATGCTTAGGTCAACCGAGGGTTAGCATTAGCCGTTCTATGGGAAATCCCATGAAACGTTAGCATCAAGCGAGCGGACTTTAGCTTTATGCTAGATCGATTTATATTTTTATGAATTGATTATTGATCTGTTAAGTGTAAATCGATTTAATCAATTCTAATTGATTGATGAACGTTCTTGTATCAATGTAACAGAGACAGACCGGTAAAAACCAACATTTACACTAGAAGACGTTCATCTGGTGCGAGCTCGTACTCCTCAACAGTGACTTGAGTTTCTCTGGAGTTACTTTGTCATTTCTTATTGAGACGGTTTTCAGCAGCATTGCTTCATGTTTGCTCTGCGTCAGAGTTCAACTGAACCCAGGTTGAAACTCGTGTTCCTGAAGACCAAAGGAGGTCGTGTGAGATAAAGGATTTCTCTGAACATCACCAGGCGCTTCCAAAAATCAGAATCGACAAATGACACGAGCACCAGCATCAGCTCATCATTTACTTTGAGAACGTACTTTAGGAAGAGCAGACTTCAATCCAGAGCAAATCAAGGAGGCCACCTCAGCATCTCAAATAGTAATTATAATCAAAGCCAAGCACCGTAAACAACAATCATATTGACACAGACACGACGGCGAGGCCCCACGCAGTGATCAGTGCACCCAACCTGCAAAGCAACACCCAGCAGTGATCACTAATCACAGCAGGACGGTGGAGGAATCATTTCAGGCCTGGAGATGCTGGACCACTTTCAGCAGTGTCACCTACTGGAAAAAAAAAAAAAGCTTCATTTATTCATTTTTTGGAGACTGGCATTAGTTAAAGTAACAAATAGAAGTAATGGGGTGAAAGAGTGTGTGGAGTGTGACGGTGCATCAAGCCATTCATCCTGGTTCTGTGGAGACACTATTTTCTGAGTGATACGGTGCCATCAGCTAATACAGAGCACAGCAGGAAAGAGCAGCCAGAAAAATACCAGCCGAGTGTCGCATGAAACAGGATTAAGAGTGAAGCGCAGAGGCTGAAAAATGACCCTGTTGGTTGTTATAGAAACAGCAGAACAACGAAAAAAAAAGAAGATGGGAAAATTAAGAAGAGCAGGAGCAAGCACTCGCATGAATCAATGGCATTAGAGAAGACGGAGGACGGGGAACATTACAAGAAGAAACATAAGCAGACTTCAAAAGAAGACATAAGAGCTAAACTAACCAGCCGCAGCTTGCAAAATGAAAATATAGCTCTGCACTTGACTCGGGGGTTCAGCTAAAGCATTTGCTGATCTCTCCTTCCATCTCCCCCCACCACCACCTCCTACATGTTCTTGTAACACATTCAAAATTAATTGGCAAAAGGACAACGGCGCTTTGGGAAAGGAGGAACGACATTACGCAGATAATAAATCACCAGGCTAATATTCAGAGCCAAACTGCGGCGCTCCGTCTCCCTCATTCACACGCCTTTCTCACTAATAACAATCATCAGTGGATTAGTGGCTAATGAAGGACCATAGGGAGATACAGATTGGTGTCACTGCCATCCCTCATGCTAACACTTCTCGCTGGATCTAATGATAATGTTGCCATCCCTGAAACAGTGGGAACTCGGATTAGAACTGGTGCCAGAGGAGGCTTTGCTGTGGCCACCATGTGTTCCGAAATGCTCTAAGCTTCACAGCTTCTGGAAGTCACTTCACTGCTTCTCACAGTGATGATCTCTGTCAGTACTTTTTATACTTCATTTTGATCTACTGCAAAAGTGTAAACCAGGGGTGTCAAACTCAATCGCACAAGGGGCCAAAATCCAAAACACACCTTAGGTCGCGGGCCGAACAGGATAAACATTTAATGAACACTCTAAAACTACATTTTTAAAACTATAAACCACAACGTTTTAACATAATTATGAACTAGATATATAGCATTACCTGTGATAATGCTAGTGTGAATGCAAGAAGCTGAATTTGGCAGCTGAAGATTCTAGTGCTGATAGCTGAAAATGCTGAAAGTGATAGCTGAAAATAAAGCTGATAGTTGAAAACAATGAAGCTGATAGCTGAAAAGAATAAGTCTGATAGCTAAAAATGCTAAAGCGGATGGCTGAAAACAATGAAGTTGATAGCTAAAAATGCTGAAGTTAATAGCTGAAAACGCTGAAGCTGATAGCTGAAAACGCTGAAGGTGATAGCTGAAAATTCTGAAGCTGATATAATCTAAAATATTAGCTAAATGCCAAATTAGCCTAAAAAAAAAAGAAAAAAAGAAAAACTTAGGTTAGCCAAAGCAGCTAGCATTTAGCTGAAAGAATAGCTAAACTTCAAAACAGCATAAAAAACTGAAAAAAGCCTAAAGTGGACAAAACAGCTAGCATGTAGATATTAGCCTCCAAACTGTCCACATTCGGCCAATAATTAACCAATATTATTGTCCAACCATAATTGTTATCACGTCGACTTTTTACAGGTTTAGGCTAAAAAAATGTGACAAATGTAAAATAATATTTCTGTGTTAAAGTCTCAGCGTAATGAAATCTGCTTTTAGACTGATAAAATGTGCAGTGATTGTTACCTGAACATCACCTGTATGACATTCTCTTCTAACATGGGATCAAATGTCTCCATATGACAGACAAAAGCAGAATTATTACAGATATTTTTGAAGTAGTCTTAAATTTAAAAACATTAAAAATTGACTTGTTTTATGTCTGTTTGTTTGGGTGAACTCGACTGAGTGAGGAATGTATTTCTTGTGGATCTTAAGGGCTGATGAGAACATTGATTCCAGAGAAAGTTTTACCCACAGACTCTAAAGTCCCATACAGTACAAGAAAAATGAAATACTTGTTGCAGTTAGGAATAGTCAATGCATTCACAGCCTTCTTATGCAATTAAATTAGCAGTTTGAAAAAAAAAAAAAAAAAATCCTACAAATTTTACTTATTTTCTTTTAATTGATTGAAATACCAGGAATTTAAAAAAAAGTTTTATCCTTATAGCTACAATAAGACAAATTCTTAGAAATACAAAGCTATGATGAATGAAAAATAAATAAATGAAAAAGACATTCAAGTTGATTTTTATCATTTTCCTTGGATTAATTGAATCTGATGCTTTACAGAAAACTGAGGTGAGGTCATCGCCCAAGAAGAACTCTGTCTGTTCCTGCAGTAAATCTGAGCCAGACTGAAGTTTCTTCATGAATATTTGAAGCACACAGATCTGTTGGTGCTTTTGTCTAATGAACCAAACCTGTGAGGGCAAAAGAAGAGAAAGAAGCCTGAGCCTTACAAGCTCAGTTGAAGCATAAACGCTGCTTCACCATCAGCAGTAAAACGCAGGTACATTTACGGAGAGTTTCTAAGCCAAAATTTGGTGAAAAATCTTTGGAGAAATCAGCAGGTTTGTGTCCATGAACGGATCCAGACAATCTGGATGAGCTGGAACAAGTTCCCATCGACAAACGGGCTTCATCACTTTAGGAAAAACCACGGCAGGTTGGTGGAGTTGTAAATTAGAAAAGACACACTATTGACTTCTGCCAGAGGCTAATTAAAGTCTTTGGTTGTTTTAGGTCAGGATTTGTGTTTAACATTATAATTAACCTTAATCGAGTGTTTTGTTTTGTTAGGAGCCAGATAAATGAAAGAGCTTTTTGTTTATTATGTTAAATTAGAAACTGATGGTTTTCATTCATTTCTAAAATGATTTTTTGTCAACATTAAACCTGTTCAGGTCATGTTAGCATAAATATTTCTGCTCCTATTTAATAACCAATTTTTGACCCAAATGGATTTTGAAATGTTTTTCTGCTCAGATTTTATGTTGCAGATCATAATAAACATTAAGTTTGACCTAATTTGTACAACAGCCTATAAATATTGGAATTAGTACAGCAGAAACACATTTTTATTTCTTTTTAGAAAAAAAATTGAACATTTTGGAAAAGAAAAATGCCAAAGATAACCAGAAATGATTGTTAAAGAGAGGCGTCTGGTCATAGTTGATGCTCTGCAGGTGAAATAAACAAGCGGAGGACAAATTCCTTAAAGATCCACGCCGATAACTATCATTTTAATAAAAATAAAAACTTTATAAAGACTTTGTTAAGAAAAAGGGAAGCAAATCTTGGCAGCAGAATCTAAGAACAACAGGAGATTGTGTAGGTTTGTTTGTGCACATACAGACTCTAATATTTGTTCTAGTTGCTGAAGGGAACACATTTGATGCGAGTGTTCATGGATTTGAATGCCTGCCTACAAACAAACATCCACAGAGAAGGCTGTTCTCATGAGGTTCCTGGTTGTTTTTGGTTCTTTTGAAATCCTGAAAGGGTTTTACTTCCTGTGAAGTGTTTTTTTTTTAAATTTCCTTTTGCAGGTTTTAACATGTTCTAAAAATACTGATAAGGTCATTCTCAATGATAAAAAACATCCACTGGATTAAATAAAAGGAAACAGCTATAATTCCATGAAAATTACTTGTTTTTTTATAGTTGTTGCAATATTTCATACAATGTAAATTTTCACTTCCACAACTTAAAATCTAGTAGGACGTTTTTTCCTGAGCAGTTTAATGAGAAACCGATTCATAACAGTGGAAAAGCCTTTCCATTTCGATTTGATATCTCACTTTCTGTTACACTGAGAAGCAGCCAATCACCTTGCTGCCCTGGGCTTCATACAGGCGAGACCTCCACCGAGTACAACTGCACTCAACACAAGTCAATTAGAGTCAGTTCATTCCTAAAAAAATATGACACATTATACTTCTGCTCTGTTTTTGTCTGTTCTCCTTCAGCGTTCATGAGGAGCACTGTTCTTCTGAAGCTCCAACACCAGAACATGTATGATTGTCTATCATTGGTTAGACTTTTCTGAATCTTGACAGAACAAACTTTTAACCTCATGCTGCACTTATGAGTATGTTAGAGAGAAAGTGATGATGAGGAGTAGAGGTGGAGGAAGCTGAGGTTCTCCTGAGTTTATGGAGATCCCGCTCAGCTCAGTGGTTCATCTCAGGCCTCCACACTTCAGGACTGATGAATAAATAAAGTCAAAAACCAAATTTCTTGTGTTTGACATACAATTAGAACAGGTGTTATTGACACATAAAGGGTAAACTGTTACTACAATTAAGCAAATAATAAATAAATTACCCATTGAAACAATCAAAAATGAAGCAAAATGTGACCAATGAGAGGAGCGGATGTGGTCATGTGACTCACTGGCTTGTACCACTGACTGTATAAGTAAGACTTCATCCATAGAAAATGGCTGAAGTCAATTCAGTCACCATTTCATCACGATATGGAAGCCGCCATGTTGGAACCAGGTGTTGTCAGTTAGCAGTGATTGGTCCAAATCAGTTTGAGACGTCTCTATGGTAACCACTCTCTCCAATCAGGAGTGAGCTTGTTGGAAGTCCACGTTGCTACCACTTGAAAGCAGGAAACAAAATCAGATGTCTTTTAAGTGCATTACATTACAATAAATGTATCAGTACTTCAATCCAGAAGGGAAGGAACGACCCCGTGGCTGTGATGAACACCTACAGATCCAACAGACTGAAGGAATCCATTCAGTCTTAAGCAAAAAGGATATTTTATGGGGTCAAATCAGGTTCAGCTTAAAGTAAACGAAAAAATAAATTGAAAACTTTAAAAAAAAATAGGCATTGTGACTGAAAAAAATAGAACATTAAAAAAAAAAAGGAAAATAAAAAAAAAGGAAAATCTGAAAAAGAAAAAATCGAAAATTTGAAGAAAAAAATTAAAACTTGAATAAAGAATGAATATAAATGTAAAATTAACAATTTCAAAATAATCTATCCATCAGTAATTAGGCCCAGCTCAGCAGTGAAAACTCAAAAATCTGAATTGAAACTGTAACTTGAGGACTGTAAGTAAAGATTCAGAAAATTTAAAAAAAGGCGAAAATTCAACACAGCAGCTGTTACTAATAGAAGAATTATTTTTTCAATGGTAATTTGTACTTTCGATGTATTTTTATTTTCAATGTATTAATTTTTTTTATTCAAGTTTTCAGTATTTTCTTATTTCAAGATTTATTTCAAGTTTTCAGTATTTTTCTTCAAATTTTCATTTTTTTCCCCAAATTTTCTTTATTTTCAAATTTTAAAGATTTATTTCAAGTTTCCAGTTTGTTTTTTTCAAATTTTCCAAACATATATTTGTTTCAAATTTACAATGTCTTGTTTTAAATTTTCTTTTGTTTTTTCCAGTTACAATGTCTTTTTTCAAGATTTGTTTTTTGGTTCACTTTAAGGTGATCCTAATTTGATCAGATCTGCTGACATGATGGATCATCCAGATGTTCACTCTTTTCTCCGTATCTTCACTGCTGCTCGTTATTCTTCCCCACAGTTTGGGAACGTTTGGAAAGTTTAGCTTCTTTCTCTTTATCCCCGAGCTAAAATATCAATATTCTGTCTGTTACTTTGGCACAATAATTAATACATATTTTTACCAATTCCAATGAAAACATGTGAGAGTGGAGAAGGAGTCACTTGGAAGAAATAAGCAGAAGAGCCCCCCCCCTCGGCTCTCCTTCCTTGACCCTGATCAACACTTCTCTGTTTTCAACCCATTTTTTCCACCCCCCCCTCCCCGCCTGTCATCCATTATGTTGACAGTCGTGATTGCATAATGTGAAAGTGCTCATTTGGGCAGGTCGTCTCTCTCTTTGGAGCTGTCTCATTAGCTTTACATTCAGAACGGCGTTGTCTGAAGCCCTCTGAAGAAGAGGCTGTGTACCTGACAGCAGCAGCGCTGCCAGAGTGTCCGTGGGTGTGTGTGCACACGCATCCAAACCCTCACTGTCCTCCAAGCACACCCACATCCTTAAAGGAGGAAGAGCTGGAGAGACAAAGGCAAGGCGGGCGAAGAGAAAAACCAAACATACTCTGAGGAGATGCAGAGAAAGACGGCAGAAGAGGACGGTAATGAAATGTTCTCCATGAGGATTAAAGAAGGTGATTTGGCTTCGATGGTAACTGTTCAGTCTATGATCTTAAAGCTCTTTTAGCCTCTTCTTCTTTTTCAAATTTGATGAAAAAAAAAAGAAATTGAACTGATGTTTGGTAGCAAGCAAGGACAAAAGAAGAAGAGAGAATTTAAGGGCACAATTGGTAGAAGAGCTGCCACGATTGGTCGACTAATCGACTAATAAATTAGTCGACGAGTAAAATTAATAGTCGGTTAGTCGTAACTTTATATTATATGAAGTCAGAGTGTAGTAAAGCTGAAAGTTATTCTGCTAGCTTTTTAGACTATTTTGGATTTTAGCTAATAGTTCAGCTACATGCTAGCTGTTTTGGCTAACTTAGGCTTTTTTTTCGGCTAAATTTGCATTTAGCTAATATTTTAACTGTGTTTTTAGCTTTTAGCTTCAGCAATTTCATCTATCAATTTCAGTGGTTTTAGCTATCAGCACCAGCATCCTCAGCGGCCAAATTCAGCCTATAGCATTCACACTAGAATTATCACAGGTAATGCTACATATCTAGTGTTTAGTTAGTTTAAAGCTCATGAGGGTTAAGCTTTACATCCAGTTTGCTTATGACCCATTTAGTCGACAAATCTGAAAGATAATCGGTGATTAGCCGACTATTAAAATGATCGTTTGTGGCAGCAGTAATTGGTAGACTATTCAATTCAATTTTCAATTCAATTTTATTTATATAGCCCAAAATCACAAAGAGATTTGCCTCATTGGGCTTCAAAATATAAACAATTGTTAAAAACTAAACAGACTACATAAACTGGTTGTCCCTGCCCTTAGACCCTCCCCACCCTCCCCAGACTAACTATCAATGATATAAATTGATAATCAACCATTTTTCTGCTTGTTTTCCAACTGTTACGCCCAATAAGTTTTATTGCTAGAGACTCTACACCAGCCGGTTACCATTGTCCAAGATACGTAAAGAGCCACATCATACTGGGGATGTCAGTAAATATGGAAAAGCTGCCTAGCAGATACAGTAAAATTACCATAAAATGTTCAATTATGGTCAGATTTCAAAAGGCAAAAAAAAACTCATCATCAAAATGAATAAAGAATAAAAATAAAAAAACAGGCCGTGGTATTAATGTATTTGTACAAAGTTCAACAGATGAACATTTTAAACTTTTCTATAAATAAACACATTACATGTTACACTGGTGAAACTTGTTATATTTGACTGATTTTTTTGGATGGGGAAACACTTTACTAGTTAAATTCTCCCAAAAAAGCCTTTTTGTTGAGTGTGAGGCAGGGAGGACACGGGTCCTTTGTTAACCGTCTTTGGTACGACCCAACTGTTGGTTCATACCATTGAGAATGTCTGAATTCCTTCACTACTCACTATACAGTGGGTTCATCATTTTCTAGTGCTGTTTGAATCTACAACTCACAATCCAGTGCTCTAGAAATTTCCCAGAAGGCTTTGCAAAAAAAAATTCATTGTGAACGATGTTCACTAGATTTGTGAATATGGACCACTTCTGCTTTTCAACATTTTTTAGAGGGGAAAAATGAATTTTAATGTATGTTTTGAATATTATGATTATCAGAACAAAGTGGATTCATAAATAGTTGTTAAGTTAGGATTTTAACTCATGAAATCGGTGATTTCATATTCACCATTAAAAAAGTAGTGAGTATGGTGTCTGGATTGCTTTTAAAATCCAGGGGAATAAATAGATAGTCATGCACTATAAAGTTTTTAGTAGTTTGGGATTGTAGCATTCCAGCCGGCCTTGATTCAGAAGATGCGCTACAGTGCTGGGAGGATTGATTGAAAAATATCGATAGTATCGATCTCAAGTTGGTATCGGATCAATACCGACTCAAAGATATCAATATTTCTGCTCCTGTTTGACACTTTTTTGTATCAGCAAAAATAGTCGGTGTCTCACCACTCTCAGCAGTCCTGTGGGATCTGAGCAGCAGATCTCACGGTGCGTGAATGCATGCAGGCGGCATGTACTGTTCACTCTGTTTCCACTCTATTTAAATGCTGAGGTGATGATTTTACAAGCTACTTTTACCTGTTTTTAGTGCTCTATTTAAAGGCTAAGAAGTTACAAATTATTTCTGTCTCGACCATTTAATTATTATTATTATTTTTTTTAATCGTTAAAACATTTTGATTTATTTTGTATTATAGCTACTTGTTCTTTTTGGTTTGTTGACTGTTTTGCAGTCACTTTTTCACTTTTTTATTTAACTTCAAGAAGTTTTTATTTTAATTTGCTATTTTTCCATTTAATTAAAAATATTGTCCTAATTTTGTTTTTATGTTTATCAAGTAATTAAAAAAAGGGGAATTTTACAAAAAAGGAAAAAAAAAACATTCACAGCAATTAAAAACAATTAAGATTTTTAGAGGTTCATGTCATATTCACCGCATTTACGAAAAATATCCACATTGGCGATATTGACCGGTATCAGATTGAAACCCAAATGCTCAGTATTGCTCAGCCCTACAATACTATGGTTGGGTATTCCAACCCATTTATTTACTCCATAGTTATTGTCACACCGTGAGAGCTGAAGAAGAAAAACAACTTTCTATAAACCGTGCTTTACTTTAGCTAGCAGCATTAGCTTGTTAGATGGATTCAAACATTTTTTTTTCTGCATAGAGCATAAATTGCAAATAATCCCAAAATGTAAACAGTAAAGATAACCAATAGTCATAGCTGTTCGCCTTCCAGTGAGATGCTAAAACAAATGATGGATGTTAAACAATTGTGAGTCCGTTTCGAGTTAGAATTACCCGTTTTTCTAGCTCTGCTGAATCGACTCATGGGTAGGAATTTCACAGAAAAACCAGAAGCAGGTGGCACGTTCACAATAAAAGTCTTCACAAATAAAATGCAAATTATGAGCAATAACATGTTTTTTTTTTTTTTTGTTTTTAAATTGTTAACAACTTAAACTGAGTAATGGTTAGTGGAGGAATTTGGACATAACCATTGACTGAATATGAGAACTGGACTCATACCAACAGTCAAAAGAAAAATAGTCAAATTATTCAAACAAAAGTGTTTCAAATTCTAATAGTAATTGCTCAATTTCAATGATTTGACTGATGAAAAACTATGTTCTTTTTTTTAAAATTCAAGAAAAACCAAATGTGCAAGACAGAACCTCATTTCTGTTTACTAAAGTTTCAGTTCTTTTTTTATATTTACAGGATTTAGTCTTAAAGAAAACAGGTAAATTTAACAATGAATTTGTGTTATTTAAAAATACGTTTGTTTTTTTTTACACAGCAATATGTGACCTTACGTCTTGGATTCATTTTTTATAACAATTAAGCTGCTTAAGTCATTTTCTGTCAGTTTTCTGATGATTATGAGGCCAATGTTCATTTGGCTGTTACTGAGTTTTTAATTAAACATTTTTATTATTTTTAATCTTTATTCTAAAACCATAACAATTTAATTTCAAAACAAAATACAGTTCTGATTAACATTCTTTAAATAAATAAATAAAAGTGGACATCAATCATTTTTCTTTTTCTTTTTTGGAGAGGGAAACAGCAGGATTAGCCATATTTTTTCTAAAATATATTGGGTTTCTTGGCAAGTTCTCTGCAGTTTTACAAAGCAGAAGTTAATTGTTTCATCCCTGATCTACTCCCAGTTGCAGCAGAGGCTGATGGGTAGCTGAGGGGGTCGACAGTCCCGACGATAATGAGCGATAAACCGTGATGGATCTGACTACCTGCTCATTTGGGCTCAGTGAGAATGGCAGCTAAAAGCTTCTCGGTGGAACTATGGATTCCAGTCCAAAAGCCTCCAAACTGGCATTGCTCCAACAGAAGGAGGGAGCAGAGGAGAGCGATGTGGGGAGGGGGACAGAAGGAAAGAATGAGTAAAAACAATGGGAGAGAGGAGGTGCCGCGTCATGGTACAGCAGTTACTTTGCTCTAAATCAGGGCCCTCGCTGAATTTAAAGATTTATCTTATTTGTTCTTTGGGTTGATGGTAAAGCTGCAGCCGTGGTCTCATGGTGTTGAAGTCTAAACAAACCGCTGTACGCGCTACACTGTTATTACATTTTCAGGAAGTCTCTGACCTTTATTCAATCAACTTTTGACAAACAAGATTCAGTGTGAGGCTCGACCGGCTGACTGACACCTGCTTTTGTTTGAGACATAAAACACCCGATGGGGGGTGTGTGTGTGTGTGTGTGTGTGGTGGGGTCTTCTTGTGACATTACCATTACCTTTTTTTTTTACAAACACTCACTAATATTTAGAAAAGTATTGACTTATAACTCTTTGTTATTTTTTTTATACCAGACACCTTTTCAATAGGGCTGTGAAAGTTGATGTCACCAGTAAATCATAATTGACACATTCATATTTATCAACACTCTCAGGCGTCCTGCCGTGCAGCTGTGAGAACTAAAACCCCATCTAAAATAAGCTTTAAGCTTTTATATATTCTGTGATTGAGATTTTATGAAATTAAAGAGATAATTTGGCATTTATATGATGGACAAAAGCGATCTTTTATTTTAATAAATAAAAAACCATCTGAAGGGTGCAGCGGGTGGGGGGAGGGGCTGTCTGCTATGAGAAATCCAAAGAGGAAACCAACCACTATTTTATTTTGGGATGGGGACCAACATGAATTTTCCACAATAACAATCACCGGCGGAAACTCTGAAGTTCTCCGTGAAAGTCCCGCCCTCAGACGTTGTGGGAGGCGAGCTGTTTAGAGAGGACAGACACCCCCCCACCTGTGAGCAGAGCTGTGCTGACCTGAAATCCAGCTGGATCAAACTTTTCCCCAAAAAATGTTTTATTCATTTTTCACAAACACAAAAAAATAAAATGAATGAGAAAAAAGAAAAAAAAGATGAAAAAAATAGAATTCCAGGAAAAAGGTCAGGTGGACAGCAGAGCTCTTAAGAGAGAAATGTTTATATTTTGGACTGCCTGGAAGCTGAAGCGACATAAGAAAGATCACATCATGGAGCTGTGAGGTCTGTGATGTTCCTCTGTCAACAGAAATATATGTGGCCCAAAGAAATATGTGACTTTAGCCTGGACTTTTATGTATTTTTATTCTGAGTAGTTTGTTGACAAATTTTATTCTTGTTGTTTTTTATAAAATTACACCTAAAACGTTGATTATTGTTGTGAAAACCATTCATTAAACATTTATGGGTTTTCCACAGCAAAACTAATCCCATTTTCCAGATGGAATTTTCAGTTTTTTCATGATTTTATGTCTAGTGTGTGAAAACAATGTGAAAAAATGACATAACAAAGGTAGTGTCGCATAGGAGAGGTCGGGCTGATAAAATGATACAAAGTAAGCAAGAAAGTCGTCTCTCAAATTGAAAATACAGAAGAAAATTTGTTGAGTTTTAGCCCCTGGGCTCAAAGGGGTTTAAAATAAACATTTTAAATGTACAATTTAAAATACAAAAACAATTACAATTTAGCATAATGCTAAACTATTAGCTAATATTTCAGCATTATGTTAGCTGTTTTGGCTAAAGATTTTTTCTAGATTTTTAGGCACATTTAGAGTTTAGCTAATATTTCAGCATTATGCTTGCTGTTTGGAAAAATTTGACTTTTTTTGGCTAATTTCGCATTTAGCTAATATTTTAGCAAGCTTTAACTTCAGCATTTTCAGCTATGAGCTGTAGCATCTTCAGCCACCACATTCAGGTTACAGCGTTCACACTAGCAGGTAATACCATCTGTCTAGTTGGCCTCACATACAAGAGGAGTTTATACAAATATACACCTCATGTGTCTGAAGATTCATAACCCCTGTTTAAGAGTAAAATCTGTTAAAAGAGAGAGGAATTTGGCTCTGATGTGCTTGCTCAGCTGCTAGAAAGAACAAGTTTGTCATTAATTTTCTCTCAGGATGGAAAAAGTCAGTAAATAAAACGTGTTAGAAACTGTTGTCACGATGGGAAAACTGTGGAACACATTTGGAAGATTTGTTGTTGATCTCATGCTCTAAATAGATTAATAAAGACAGTGATTAAGTACATATTATTAAAATGTTCATACATCCAGTAAAATAACTTCTTAAATAAAATAGTAGAAATGATGGTTCAATTTGTGAATGTTGATTTGTGAATTACCACCTAAGTAGTGATCCTCAGTCCTCGTCTTTAAATTATTTATTAATCATCACTAACTGTTTGAGAAATATCTGGAACCTCACAAATGAAGTTCCAGTGTTCCCGTCTGAGCGATGAAGCATTGAAATGAGATGCAGAGACTCTAATTTCATAAAACACTCACCATATTATCGCCAGCGGTTTGTCCATTTGAGATTGAGCGGCTGTAACGTTTGCTTCCCGCTGCTGCAGGTATTTGTATACGTCTGGGAGGAGCTGATAAGGCTTTGACAAGGTAACTGCATTACAGTGTGTGACCTGGCTGCAGACAAACGTCCCACAAACGGCTGAATACGTGAGCAGTGAAGAGGAACTTCCAGCAAATGTTGCTTCCTCCTCTCACATTCTGTTTTTACCATAATGTCAGCAAACAGCGCAGCATGAAAGCAGCTAAACGGATTATTAACCGGATTATTAACGAGCAAGCATGAGAGGATTAGCCCTGTTGCTTTGAAGCTCATATGAGGAAGGAGAAATTGACTTGGAACACATTACCTCTCTTTTCTCACACCCCCCTCTCCTCTTAATGCTTTCTATTCATTTTCTATTTTTATATGAAATAGAACAAAATGAGTTCAGTCAGCTGTGGGTGTTTTTTTTTTTTTCACTGAACACCTTGGCAGTAACTGAGCCTGTTAATAAATCATCTTCCATTTCAAAACCCTTGAAAATATGCAAAAAACCTTTGGTAATCTCATCCGTACGATTATTTTTGGATCTTCTTGTTGGGTTTGTTTAGATTTTTCTTAACAAACTCCTTTACATTATATTTTGAGATCAAAAACAAGATTTATACTTACGAAATTAGAAAAAATAGACAGATCTCTGAGGGCACAGAGAGAACTAAATACACTAGATCAGGCGTAAGCAACCTGCGTAATCCCTCTGTGGTTAAAACAAAATGTTTTAAGCAAAAACGGCCAATAAAGTCGATTTTTTTTTTTCTTTAAATCATTTACAAACAGCTGAAGCACATTTTGCATCACTCCACCAGGCTCCTGACTACAATACCCACAATGCTCCAACAATCCATCAAGCGGTTCCAAAACATTTAGACACATTTTTTAGTGCTGTTTACCACAGAACATTAGTTTGAGGTCAATAACCACGACCAGAATTCCTACAAGGCCGTTTCCATTCGGCGCCCTTGTTATCATATGGTGTGGTTCACACCAGACGCAGAGCGCCGCGGTCCTCCGCTGAAGGCTCGTGCCGTGCAGCGGATTGTTTCGGCGTCTGGTCTATTTTGTGCACGAGCGATCCACACCAATCCTGGCAGGAAGTTAACTCAAGATACATGAGAAAATCTGATTTATTTTCTAAATATAACCAATTTTTCACAATAAAATACCGCGATTGACAATGCGATCAAGTTTTTGTATCTAAACAGACTGTAGAGATGAAAATAAACACACAATCACAACACACACACACTTCTCTCTGTGTGTCTCAACAACAGATACATTAAAGAAGTGTAGGACAACTAACTATTTGCTTCTTCTTAGCGGAAACATGGGGTCATATTTTTAGGGTAATAATTTATCCATGATGTCAAAAACAAAAGAAATCTCTAGCAGAAGGGCCTGTCTACCGTCGTGGAAAACTGTGTGACTGGTGTGAATTGGAGGAGAGAGCGGACGCCGCGTTCAGTGAGAACGTATCGTAAGGTGTGCTGGATGATAAGATGGACCGTATTTTATTAAAGAACAAATTAAAAGAATTTAACTTATTGTCTAAAAAATATAATAAGGGTCGCTTTACCAGCTCCAATTTAATTTTTCATTTATGAATTTCAGCCTGAAATGCACCACAAATGGTAAAATGGACTCTTTTTTTATGCTGACCACTTCATTTGCAGCATTGAGGTGATTCTATGTGGCACAGGATGTCTTATTTTGAAAGGAAGTCATGTAAACATCTGTCAAAAATTATAAACAAGTTCATGTTTCGAAAAAAAAAAGAAAAAAAAAAAAAACTCATTTTTTTTCTTCATATTTCTTTTTTTTATGCCTGAAAAAAATCATTAACTTTTTATTGATCCTAATAATAACAATATTATAAATGCAAATCAAATCATGTCTTGTTTTTCTGAAGTGTGAAGTCAGACTGTGGTTCTTACTGGGTTGTGGTAGGTGAGAAATCAACCTAAAGAGGATGGAGCCAAATCGAGGCAAAAATATTTGAAACCCAAATAAAACAGCGTTTCTACGCCTGTATTAAACACAATAACATGGCGGCTGTGTGCAGTGGTAGGGCGGTCGACTCCTGATCGTAGGTTTACGGGTTCGACTCCCGCCTTGCCTGCCCATGCGTCGAAGTGTCCTTGGGCAAGACACTGAACCCCGAATTGCTTCTGGTGGGAGGTTGGCGCCAGTGTTCAGCAGCGGAGCCACGACCAGTGTGTGAATGTGTGTGTGAATGGGTGAATGGGTCTGTGACTGTGAAGCGCTTTGGGTCCTCGAAGGAGGGTAGAAAGCGCTATACAAGTATACGCTATTTATCATTTGAATGGGCTACAACACAGTTTTCGACACGCAGTTTGTATGCAACAAAACTGCTTTTTACATCCATCTTCGGACAACTTCAGACTATAACAGTTCAGACTAAACAGCTATTTTCTGACTGTAATTATCACAGTTCTCAGAGTCAATGAACGCATCGGACCTGTAGTTACAACTCTCATCAACTTTGATTGGTCCCTCTTGATAGCCCCGCCCCTACGCGGCCAAAAGTTTTAAAATTAACATTTTCAGATTTATAAACGGAAAAAAAATTGTTGAAAGAGGAAAAAAGATTTTAAAATGAAAAAAAAAAGTTTTAAAATTTGAAAGTTTGGGTTTGAAAACTGAAAAACATAACATTTGAAGCTGAAAATAATTAAGTTTTTTTTAGAGTAGCAAAAAGGTTTGGACATTTTACATTTTTTGTTGGCCATACACCAACATTTTTTTTTGTTTTATTTGGGTTTCAAATAGTTATGGCCCCAATTTAGCTCCATATCGTTCACATTTCCGTGGTCACATCAAGAAGCTCCGTGGAGTCTGGTGGAGATTTTCCAGCGTTCTCAGTCCTGCTACCGTAAGTATTGGATGAAACTCACACCAAAAATCCAGTGATGCTGATTTGACCACAGAAATGTGAACGGCGGCTCATTTGACTGCAGTCAATGTGAAGATACCATCTTCTCTTCTCCAGAACCTGAACTAGACACTAGGAACAGATGAGGGTTTAGTGCATGTGCAGCAGAGCTGTTGATGGAAAGAAGATCATTCATTCAAACAGAGTCTGTCCAAGACCGTTTAATTGACATATTTAAAAGGAGAAATACTCGGAAATACAAAAACAAAATGATTTCTTTCATAATAAAAATGCCACACAGACATTTTAAAAAATCTAAAAAACAGGATTTTAACAGAGGGGACCTTCAAGACAAAGGGACAGTATATCTAGTTAATGCATGCAGTTTAATTCCCATTCCCCCCCATTTTTTTTTGCTCAAACTTATTACATTTAAAAAACTAAATATTTAAAAGGATCCTACCAAAGGAAGGAAAAAAAATCACAGAAAACCTCATTTGAGCCAGTAGGCAATGACAACAAGCTGTGACTTTCTGAGTAAATTGCTGCAGTTTTCCTGTAAACAAAGTACAGTTCATTTTTGGATCAGTGTTTACAACCCCAAGCAGCCTGTCGTACATTCATTACCATGTTTTATTTATTACTGTATTTTTAGTCTTATTACTGTGGCGATGCCTAAAGGGAGCTGCCGAAACGCAAAGAAGACGACCTCATGCCTGATCTGTGCTAATATACACTATCCCTTTTCTAAAAACCTTTACCAAATAGTACTTTTGTAAAAACGTTGAAACACATTTTCTTATTAAGCATCTATAGTTTATCTGTCAATAATTGTTTTACCTTTAGGTTCACTTCTTTTTAGATTTTCCTCACAGTAAAAAAAAAAAAACTGGAAGTTACTGATGCAAAGCTAAGAACATTTTCTCTGCCTCCATAGAACCCAAGTGTTTGAGTCGTCATCTATGCTTCTGGTCTCATGCACTTGACTGATCTTAACTGATCCACTGTAAAAGCAAGAATCTCTGTAGAAGCAGAAGGTTTGTCAGTTTGCTTATCGGGAGCGTCCAGGTGTGTGGGAACACAAAGCCATCAGCAATGATCTCAAAGAGGCTATTTTTACTGCCCATCAACCCGGGATAGGTTAGAGGGCCATTTCCAAACAATTTGAAGTTTAGCACGCTACACTGAGGAAGATTATTTACAAATGGAAAGCATTTAAGAGAGCTGTCAATCATCCCGACAGGTAACTGTCCAGCCTGTTGCTGTGCAACAATTCTTAGAAAACGTTACAACAACTTCAGGTCTGTATGGAGAATTTTTAATTTCATGACAGGAAATGACAATAAATCAGACCTTAAATTAACCAAAGATGACGTATCTTCACTCTGACAGGCATGGTGGTGGAGGGTTGATGGTATGAAGTTTGATGTCTACATAAATAGTTCTATTTAAGAAAAGTATGATCTTGCCTACATATCAGTGTGATTGCTTAACATTCAGTCGACTTGGGACATTCCTCTCAGAAAAGGAACATTTTAGGGTTTTCTCAGACCTCTCAACCCTTTAACAGCGGAGCCGTAGCACCAATTACTGTAAGTCGTTACCGTTCTCTGTAAATTGGTAAAAAATGATTCAAACTCGTGAACCTGTTCATCGTTGCAGATAATTAAAATATCGGTTTGTCTCGGCCTGTGCCGTAACTTAGAAATGCAGAGCAGATGACATTTCTTCATGCAGGCTCGCTCTGAGTGCGCACCTGTGTGTGTGCACGTAGTGGAGCGACTGCGTGCTCATCAACTGAGATCCCCTCCTAGTAAATTCTTTAGATTTAAAAGGTTCAAATAAGTCAGACCCTCCAGAAGTTCGGGATGCTGCAATCACAACAATGAATTAATTAAATTTAAGCAAAGCCGAGATTTGCTGCTCACCCTGCAACTTTACATTTTCAACGCAACTTTACTGCAACTTTGACCGATCTACCGCGACAGCAGTCGTGGGTGATGATGCAGCTTCACCGCTGTTTCCCCTCTGACTCCTTCCTGGAAACCATTCTTTTTTATCAACTCTCTTTAAATCTCTCGTTTTCCTCTGAAAGCTTCGCGTGAGCGGTCATTTGTGACTGAGTGAGCGTGAGAGTGAGAGCGCGAGCAGCAGCTGGGGTTACTTTAAAAAATATTTCCATAAAAGAGTTAGAAAATTTCTGCCTGTTAGTTTATAGAGATGTTTATGTATGTTTAGGTTGACTGAGCGTTAGCATTAGCCTTCCTATGGGAAATGTTAGCATCAAGCTAGCAGACTTTAGCATTATGCCTTAGATTGACCACTACTGCTATGAATCTATTTATGATCTAGATCAATCCATATCGATTAACCGATTTGATCGACCCAGAACTTACTTAACAAATGATTATCATTTTTTTGTTCCAGCTCTCAAAAATGATTGTCAACTTATATAAGTTAGAGTACACAATGACAAAAATGCTGCTTGGGGTAGATTGTAACCGTAACAGGTTAGGTCGGTCCGCCTCGTGAAGGTTGGGTTCTGTCTTAGAACAAAATGGACCAATCACAGCAGCTTAAACAAATTGACTTGACTCAAGCATTTTTGGGACATGAATTGCCTTGTGTGAGTGTGATGCAAGTATCATGTGTGTTAAGCAGAGAAAGACCAAAAATGCTGGAATGGAATAATGTGGATAATAGGGAGTTTTGTCCGATAACTCGTCTTTCGCAAGAGACATTTTTTTCATCATGTTTTTTTCAATGGTTGATGCTCCTTTTGGACTATTTATGCCATCAATAAGAAACTATTTGCACTCAAGATTATTATGTGATGGAATCCAAACTAAACAAAGCTCAGAGTTCAATCCAATCCATCAAATGCTGGAATGATGTATTTATTTGAAAACCTTGTTTTCGCTTTTTTCACAAGTCTGTGTGTTCAGCATGTATTATTATGGCCCTCTTTAGAACGCCACCATGGCTCTATCTAAAAAAAAGAAAAAAAAATCACTCTTATCTAAAGTCTCTTTATGCTTTTCTTTAACACGTTAATCTGCCGAGACAGAAGACCAAACGCATCACAAGCAATTCTGACTCATTAGTTTTCTTTTTGCTCTGAACACTTTAAAGCAAACCTGTATAGGAATCTAATGATCCCCACCAACCAAAGTGATTCGCACCATGTCACTAATTACAGTCCTCAAAACCTTTTTAGGTTCTTCCTTTTAACCAAACCCTGTAGTCATTAGTCCAACCCAGACTGATATCAGAACAATGAATGAGAGTCTGAACTCGGTGCTTTTTCCAGCTCATCTTAATAATCTTCTCCCATTGTGATGTTATCAAAGTCTCAAAATAACCTTCAAAATAAGTCACAGTGCGACCAACACTCTCACAAACTCACAAAACAGACAAAATTAAAGTTGATTCAATTGTACTGTAAACCAAGATGATTCATTTTAGCTTCAATTACATTGAATTTATAGTAGAAGTAAATCTACTACTTTATATTTGTATAAACACAGTTTTTTAACATGTTCAGACACAATGACCTGGTTTCTTAATCACAAATTCTTCAAATATTTAGTTGTGAAATGTTCGTACTTTCTGAATTTCACTCTGATCCAACTGTGCTAATATTTGCACATTTTTTAATACTCTGGGTGCAACAAAACTGTTTTATGTTTTTTTTTTTTTAACCTTAGACTTATTATTACTGCATCAAAAAATGTAAAAAATATTTTTCTATCAATACTCAAACAAAACGGAGACAAAAACAAGACAATCAAGGCTTTACAATTGTCTGTCGCTTCATTTCTAACCTGTATACATCACGTGACCACCGACTACGATGGCCGTTTTGGTTCAGTTGTTCTGCTCCAAGAGCGAACTGTATTCAGACTGAGTAATCTCAGAACGAACTGAAGCTCAGTCTGATTGGAAACGAACTCTGGTCATCTTTAAACTGACCAAATATGTCGATTCTGAATACAATCTAAAACTTTGAAGAATCTCATCTTTAACTTTGAACATTTACATAATTATAGACAGTATAATACAGCAAGAAATCACACAGATATATGAAACTTATTTCAGAAATAAAGAATTGTATTGATATAAAAGCAAAGAAAAATATGCAGTTCTCTTAATAATGTAATGACTCATTATAGTTATGCATAAAATTTACACTTAGGTCGCATTAGATGCATTACATGTAAGGATAAATAAAATAAAAGAATCTTCAGAAAAAATGGATAGAGTAAAATAAAAAAATGTATTGCATGCACACACATTAACAAAAGAAAATACATAAATAAATAAAAAATCCTATGTAAATATTTTAAATACCTTTTTTTTTAGCTTTTTCTTCAAGCATTAGTTTCATCTGACCGTCAATATGTGAAATAATTAATTTTTAGGCACAGATTTTTTAGATTTTTGCCCCCACCTATCATTTTATAGATTTTTTTTCTTTGTGTTCATAGGATCTTGCTTTATTTAATTATTAAAGTTGTATTTCTACTGTCCTGCTGGTTGTTATTTGCTGTTTCTGTTGCAGTATATAGCTTATTCTTACATTTTATCCCCATGTCAAATTTTAGGTTTAACAACAAATTATATTCCTTGTATTTTTTAAGCTATATTTATTTTTAAAATTATATTTTTGTTGTGTCTCTATAATCTTCTGCAGCCACTTATCATAGTTTTCCGTCTATACATTTACATTAACAACATCACTATAGACCAGTGAGTACAGTAGTAAAGTCTGCATTCTGTACGTCTGCACTGTGACTGGTTTCACAGTGGTTTAGCCCCCTGGAAAGATGCTATCTTTCTTTTTCTGACACCAGCT
The DNA here is from genome assembly GCF_002922805.2 of Oryzias melastigma. Classification (NCBI taxonomy): domain Eukaryota; kingdom Metazoa; phylum Chordata; class Actinopteri; order Beloniformes; family Adrianichthyidae; genus Oryzias; species Oryzias melastigma. Next base: position 32,937,077 of record NC_050514.1, on the reverse strand, counting down.
CCCATCTTCAGTTTCTGCCTCTGTCATTCACACACAGGCTACAAAGGATCCATGTCTGTGCTCCCACAGTTTCTGCCTGGAATAGATGTGCTCTGTCATATCATCAACATCACTCACGTCATGAGCCTTGTGTTATTGTAAACATCTACATCCATGTCAGTGGGTCTATCTGCCTCTCCATCTGTGTGGTTTGGAGCAATCCGATGTTTTTGTGTCCCACTCATCCCTGCAGAGTGATGTGAACTGGCAAGTCGTCAGACCCACAAGCCGCTGTGGGCAAGTACTATGCGCCTCTCTTTGTGTGTCTCTCTCTAGGCTGCCGTATTTCATGGCTTGCTCGTGCATGCATATACAGGTTTGTGTTCATTTTGTTGCATTCAACTTCCAGCATGGTAAAGCAGAAGAAACTGATTGGAGGACGACAGCTGGTGCAAACATGCAGCGTCCAGATCATCGATGTTCATTTCTGCAACAGTAACATTCATTTTGAAAACAACTGAACTCCGTTTCGTCCAGGTTCATGCGACAACACGTCTAAAGCTTCCAGCATCCATCATTTATGTTTAAAGACATTTTTTATGGTCATTTAGCCATACTTTAGTGTTGCGACCCTCTATCATGAGGTGCGTTTCCGTGCTTTCGACACCGCAGCGAATGCTGTGATTAAATTTCTGCTCTGGAGATGGTTTCTACTTGACTCCTGGTTCATTTTCTGTCAGTCAGAACATCCATCAATACCACCTTTGGACCTCTTTTACTCTCACTTTAGGTATGTGTAACCCAAAGTCTGAAGTATTAATGCACAGAATCTTAAATAGCGTTTAAAATTGATAGTATCAAATCAAACTTTATTTATAAAGCACTCATTACACAACAGTAACACCAATGGCTTTATAGGCTTAAAATAATTGTAAATAGAAATAGAAACTGAACCAATTATCCTAACTATTAGGCCAAATTTGAATTATTCCCCTAAGGCTTCTCCCTACCCCTTCAATTGTATGGGGCATCTAAAGGGGTAGGGATTGTCGAAAGTGGATCTTTTAACCCTTAAGGTTAGCCCTTAAAAGACCCAAAAAGGGTGTTTTGAATTTAGCTGTGCCACGGAGGAGAAGGAATTTTTTTCTTGTGGGTGTGCTCTGATGCACAGGAGTTTACATTTCAATGTAAGTAATGACTTTTTTTTGTAGCATGACGTTTTTAAAGTTATAATGTTGCTATGTATTTCTGAGTGCTAGCAGCTTTGCGCTAATGTAGCTGACTGGCGACTATTGATGACATCATCGTATGGAAGTGATATCCGAATTCTCACCCTAATCCATAACCACAAAAAACTGTATAGCGTTGGACTATCTAGTGCCCTGGATTTTAAATGTAATACAGACACCATGCTCACTAGTTTGCTCTCTTTTTTTTCTTGGATGCTGGATATGAAGTCACCAATTTCACAAAGTAAAAATCTGATCAATACAAACATTTCACGATATCTATTTGTGACTCCACTTAGGAAACAGGTTTTTGTTTTGTAAATATTGCTTGACCGCAATGCATTGTGGTCTATATTTTGCTAATGTAGTGAGCACCATTGAACACTAGTTTTTCGCAAAGACTTCTGGGAAATTTCTAGGGCACTTGACTTTGGAACTGTAAATTCAGACAGCAGTAAAAATGGTGAACGCACTAGATATTGAGTAGTGAAGGAATTCGGACAGAGGTATCATTTTTCCATAACTCTCCATTTGAAAGGCTAAATGTAGGGTTAGACTTAAGACTAGACTTAAGTCAATGTCCAGATGTGATCAGAGGTTCTGTGATTCGATTTGATGGTTGGATGCGACAATCTGGAAGCAGCACGTTTTGTATATCGTGGCACGTCCAGAGAAACTATGTCACATCAACCAATAAGAGACTCAGTTTTGGCCCGTGACATGGTGATGACATGTGGGTGAAGTCCAAAAGAAACATGGAGAACAATTGATCGTGAACTTTAAGATAATTTTCTTTTTTGTATTGAGACAATAATAAAACGATCCTCTAGTTGTATTCTTTATTTTTAATTTTCCACTCCTCTGACTAATGTGGGACAGCAAGTCATCAAACTGGAGAGACGGAAGAACCGCTGAAAGCTATACCTGCTGCGGTAGAAGCATAGAGAGAATTCCCAGTGGCATTCCCACCAGGAAGTACCCACAGGTCCCAGAAAGCCAAAATCCATAGACTTCTATTGAGAAATAAACTTTTATTACTCATTCATTTAGTTTGTCAGAGTAAACTTTCTTGCTCCATGGTGTCTCTTTTTTTAACATTTTTGTGCTGAACCATTTTTTTTTATAATATTGAAGTTCCCGCTGGCTGCTCCTCCAACGTTCAAAGCGTTTGATTGACAGATTCTGGGACCAATCACAGGTTCCTAACATTGTCTGGTCCCAAAATGGTGAAATTTGACGATATCTGTACTGCTAAAGTGCAGACTGAATTGATTTCATTTCGTGGGAACCCGAGGTAAGGCATTTTCTATTGGTGATGTCACAGCCTTGTTTTGTCCATTTCTATTTATGTCGATGTGTAGAAGGTGAAGCTCCACAAACTGGGAGAATCTCTGAATGATCTCATGAACTCAGACATAAAGACTGGATTGTCAATACTTTTATAGAGCTCTTCAAAATAAATAAACCTGATCTCTCAACATCGTCTGTCTTTCATACATAAGTTATACAGACGTAGAATGAATGCTTCCATGTAGCAATAAGGCTAAAACCCTTTGACACTATCTCCTTCCAAAAGAGGAGTTTCTAAATACTTTTTTGGACAAGAGTCAAGCAGCGAATTTTCATGTACAAGTGTTCCACTTGTTCAAAGATTCAAGTTTAGTGCTTGCAAACCTGGTCTGTATTTTAGGAATAAAAATCTTTAGGGACTAAAGTTATGAGTGGATCAAACACAATGAACAGGTTGTTTCTGTGATCAAGTAAACTCTCAGGTGCATCCTAATTTTATCTTAAAAAATCGGCCTCGTCTTTGAGCAAAGGTTAAGAAGATAGAGGAAACAAGAATGACATGAGATACAAGCTCCCCAATTAACCAACTTTTTGGATTAATTCAAATCCATTTAAACTCAGATGAAAGATGGAAAAACAAGTAATTAATAATAAATTAACATCACGAAATGAACTGAATAGTGTTAATTGAAATGCCCTCGAAATGATTTGATGAGCTTCAGTTACCTTGTTCAACACAGCGTTTTAGGAAAAAGTCATCAATCTGACGCTGGTGTGAGTGCTCTTGAATTCTTATATATGCCCCTGTATCAGTAACACCATCACACATATGGAGGTCAGCCACACCGCGGATCCTGAAGCACCCCATTCCATCACAGATGATGCTTCTTGCACTCATCGCTGATAACAGCCCTGACAATCTGGCTCATCTTTAGCATGTGCAACCCGAGGACATGGTTTTTCCCACAAACAAGCTGGCTGTGCTGCACATGCCCACCCAGTTTTCTGTCCATCTGAGATAAACGCTGCAGCGTTTCTGAGCAGAGTCGATGGAGGGCTTTGTTTTGGTTGTTTTTTTGGATTTGGGAACAAATAGCTGGGGGCAGGCAGCTTTACTTGTTTGGTTGGCATTGAACAACTGAAGGATAGAAGTTGTTTCTCTGGAAGTATTCAAGACTTTCTTTCAGGCAGAGCTGGTATAAACAGAAGGTAAGAGATCCAGCAATTTCACCTTACCATCAATATTGTATACATTTTTTTAGTAGTCTTTGCAACTTTTACAACTTTTTGTTGCTTACTTTTAAAAACATTGATTGTGAGTAGGGCTGCCATAAATGATCATTTTAAAAGTCAACTAATTGGCAATTGATCTCCGCTGACATCACCCTATCTACCACTGATACTTTTTTATATGACATTGGGTGTCTTATTTTGAAAGGATGCCTTATCTGTCAAAGGTTGAAAGCGTTGTCATATTTGTGAGGACCAATTACATTTTTTTTTAGGGCACAAATTAGTATTTTCTGGAGACAAATTAAATGTTGAGTATGAATAAATTTGAATTTAGTGGGCAAAAAATAGCATTTTGTGGTACAAATTACTGTTTTGTGGGTATAAATAAGTATTTTGAGGGCACAAGTTGGCCATTTTCTTTCTACAAATTGGTATTTTTTATCAACAAAATAGTATTTTGCAGGCATAAATTAGTATTATGCGGGAACAAATAAGTATTTAGTGGATAAAAATGTCCATTTTGTAGAAAAAAATAGTGTTTTGTCGGCACAAATAGGTATTTTCTGTGCACTAAGTTGTATTTTTTTTAATCTACGATTGAGTATTTTGTGGGCAAAATGTATTTCTTTGTAGAACATTTTGAGGAAAAAAAATATTTTATAAGCAAAACATAGCATTTTGAGGAAAAAGGCAATTTTATCTTTTTTTTCAAGATTAATTTCTGCCAAAAAAAAAAGAAACAGCTGTTTTATTACTGTATATTAATCATAATAGTAAAAGGTGACGTAAGATTTTGTGGCTCTTACTGGGTTGTGGTCTGTAATAATTGGTCTCTTAAAGGTTGCAGATGTGTCCAATAAGCAGCATTTTTTTACAATCTGTATAACCTTTACAACTTTTTGTTTCATTGCAGTGTTGTGAGGAGTCTATCTTTAGAAATGAACTTTTTTTGGAGTTTAGGTCTATAACATATAACATTTTTTTTTTCTTTACCTTTATTATGATACTGAGTGAGCGTGGAAGCCACTATCCAGGATGAAACATCCAAGATGCATGAATACGTCAAGCTCAAGGCCCCAGCTGACAGTGTGCTCAGTGAATGTCTCAGGCAATGGAGAGCAGAGGGTGCGATGCTGGAGGACAGAACCTTATGGGAGGACAAGTCCTGCATGGGATGTACCACAGGACAATAACTGAAGTGGCTGATATCAAGACACATTCTCACTCCAAAGTCGTTAAATATTGACTTTTGGTTAAAGCGTCAAAAATCGATGTTTTGGATGTCCCTCACGTTGTTCTTTGATGTACTGGTTGTCCCCATTAGATCACGGGTCCCAACCTTCAGGCCGCAAACTGGAACTGGTCCAGTACCAAGACGCAAAGCACACCACTACGATAACCAGGTACCAGTTTGCGTTCAGTTCCACATCCGCGCCTGGTTCACATCAGGTACCACACGTCTGGTATTACATCCGGTGCCGGGTTAGGGTACTGGGTGAGGGTACCGGTCGCATCCTGAGGACCAGTCCACGTGCGGTACCGCATCTGAAACTGCATCACGAAGGTTGCACAGCCAACAGTTAAAAAAAGAAAATCATGAACTGGGGACACCCGAAACGTCAAAAAGTGAGGCGGAGAGTTCTAGATCTACCACACCAGACAAGACCCAAAGTGTAGGCTGTGCAAAGAGGAAACAATCCAGCACAGAAGTGAAGGGTGTAAGATCCTGGCGAGGAAAGCATACATGAAGCTCCACAACCAAGTAGCTGGAATAATATACAGAAACGTGTGTACAGAATATGAACTGGAAACCCCAAAGTCAAACTGGGAAACACCTCAGAAAGTGGTAGAGAACGATAGAGCAAAGATCCTGTGGGACTTCCAGATGCAGACGGACAGGATGGTAATGGAGAACCAACCAGACATTGTAGCCGTGGATAAAGAACAGAGGGAAGCCGTTGTGGTGGATGTGGCAGCACCAAGGGATGGTAACATCAAGAAGAAGGAACATGAGAAACTAGAGAAAGCTTGGAAGGTGAAAGTGACAGTGGTGCCCGTGGTAATTGGAGCACTCGAGGCTGTAACCTCCAAACTGGAGGAGTGGCTACAGCAGATCCCTGGAAAGACCTCAGACATCTCAGCCCAGAAAAGCTCAGGAACAGCTAAGATACTGCAGGACCCTCAAGCTCCCAGGACTCTGGTAGAGGACACAAGCTTGGTATTTTAGTGTCAATTGCACCAATGGGTACATGTCCTTCACAGAAAAACACAAACTTAGAGAATTGCTACATTCATGTGGTGTTGGAATGATCAGACAAATGACTTTCTGATTTTCAAAACACACATGAAAGTCATAAAGACAAGAAATCTTCCACCCACACATGAACACAGAATAACTTTCTGCACCAGCAGTGGTCAGTGTATTTGTATTGCACCATCTATGGGGAATTACAGGTAAAGTAAAACATTTTAAGGATTATCAATATCATTTATTCCAGTTTGGCGGGCCAGATTTAATAGTTTACCGTGCTATACTTCGTTTCTTAGGTAAGGAGCATAAAATCTGAATTTTGCTTGTTGCTTTTTTGTTAAAAACTCAACAAGTCAGATTGTTCTAATCATTCTTATATGTCGCACCTCCTCGAAAAAAGTCGATCGACTATATTTCTAGAGCAAAGAAAAGAAGGAAGATCTTGTTTTGTAAATGGTAGAAATATTCACTGCAAACAACGTCCAGCTGCTCCAGCATCTTTTGTTGTGTATTTGTCCGATGATGAAATGAGAAAACTCATTAGGAACAGTCATATTGTTAAACTTACTATAAAGATAAACAAGGAAAGAAAATGTGAGTTTTTTAGCCACTTATAATAATTTCAACCAAGAACCCCCTGACTCTAACCGAAAGAAAGAAATAACATGTTTTTATGTCTTTTTTCATGCAGGAATTAATTACTGACATCTGAAGCCCAAATGAAGCTTTAAATCATCCCGTGACAGCTCGCATTAGCTTCCCAAACAGGAACATTCCCCAGTGTTGTCAGTCAACTGGAAACTTAACATTGTTACATCAGATTCCCTTCAGCAAGCACAAATTATCTGTCAAAAAAGACAAATAACAGAAAAAGATTCTGAAGAAATGTTTGCATACTTAGCGTCAGACTGCAGCGCCTCAAATGTGTTTATGGATTCATGGGCAGGTTGACAAACACGAAGAAACTGGATTATTTGGAAGCCAGTCGAGTTAAAACTGAGGTCTCTGTCCACGGTCGCAAGAAACTACTGTTTCATTTTTACAAGAAAATTTTGAAATATGTTGCATGTTTTATTCTGTGCTAAAGAAAATAATAAATAAGTCATTTCCCTTTTAATATCGTCTGTACAAGCTGTAACTGTAAATGTCTTGTCATGCTCCTCCTTATTTTGAAATACTCCTGGAATCTCTTTTCAGGATCATCCCCGTTCTTCTTTCCATCCTCACTTTGATAAAACAGGTGCAGCCTAAATCTATGATCCTTTCTCTCTTTCCATCCGGTCTCTTAAGCTCAAAGGAGATCTTCTTTCCATCATGTCGGCCAACTCTAGTTTTACTGTCAAAGTTCTTCCTGCTTTTCTCTTCCTGTCTACAAACACACCCTCCTCTCACCTTCTTCCACTATTAGATCGATTTCCACCAGAGAACTGTTGGTCAGCAGCACCGGGGACGGTCCTTGTTAACTATGAATGATCCGGTATAAAAGTTCTGTTTGTGATTAGCTTTGGTTTTGTGATCCACTTCCTGACACAACTATTAAACTGGTCATTCGACAGCCCTGGACAATAGTTCTAGTTGTTAAGGACCCCTCTGTGGCACTTTTTGACGAGCTGCCTGTTCCCTTTAAATAACGGGTCTCCAACCTCCGGGATGCAAACCGGTACCGGTTCAGTACAGGGATACGCAGCGTACTGGTACCCTAACCTGGTACCCCGTCTGCTACCAGTTCGGGTCTTGTACTGCGTCTGGTGCCGCGTCCGGTACTGCATTAGGATTAGGGCACCAGGTCAGGGTTAGGGCACTGGTACCGGCCACATCCTGAAGACTGGTCCGCATCCAGTACCGCATCTGGTACTGGTTTGGGTCTGGTACAGCGTCAGGATTTAGGTAGCGGATCAGGATTAGGATACCGGTAACGGTCGCATCCCAAGGACTGGTCTACATCTGGTACCACATCTGGTACCGCAACCAATACCATATACTGTACCACATCTGGTACTGGTTTGGGTCCGGTACTGGTCAGGACTAGGGTAGCGGATCAGGATTAGGATACCGGTAACGGCCGCATCCCGAGGACTGGTCTACATCTGGTACTACACCCCGTGCCGCATCCAATACCATATTCAATCCGGCATCTGGTACTGGTTTGGGTCCGGTACATTGTCTGGTAACACATTTGGTACCGCATCCGGTGCTGGATTGGGATTAGGGTACCGGGTCAGGGTTAGGGTACTGGTACCAACCACACCACGAAGACTGGTCTGCATCCGGTACTGTGTCTGCTACCAGTTTGGGTCTGGTACACCGTCCGGGGCCAAGTCAGGATTAGGGTACCGGTACCGCTCACATCCTGAGGACTGATCCACGACCTGAACAGCGTCTGGTACCACTTCAGGTCCAGTACGGTGTCAGGTTCCAGGTTAGGATTAGGGTAGTGGGTCAGGGTTAGGGTACCGGTACCACTCACATCCTGAGGACTGATCCACGACCTGAACAGCGTCTGGTACCACTTCAGGTCCAGTACGGTGTCAGGTTCCAGGTTAGGATTACGGTAGCGGGTCAGGGTTAGGGTACCGGTACCGACCACATCCTGAGGACTGGTCCACGTCTGGTAATACATTAAATCCTGGATCCCGAGGGTTGTGGACCCTTAATTTTACGAACAGTCGGCACATCAAAAAAGGACGAGTAAGTAATATAAATATAAATATCTATATAAATATGTATATGTAAATGTATCTACCAGTACAATTATCACTGCAGGTTCTTGCAACGCAACAGAAAAAGTAAATAAGGACAAACATCTTCAACTGAGTTTTCCATCTTCTGATCATTCTGAAAATGTTTTCAAGCAGTTTCTCTCATTTTTATGTTATTTGACTCCAAAATCAGTTAAGTCAAAATGGATTTGCTTTTTTTCCACTCGTCATTGTGAGCTGACCCAGTTTGACCCTCAGTACTGGTTTTTAAGAGTTACTCATGCAGAAAAACGGGTTTCTTTCTTTGATGGATGTTATTCATTCAAAGCTCACAGACATTTCCAGGTGCTGAGTCATCATAATAGCCATAAAAGGTTTTTTTTATATACTGCACAAGCGAGCTTAGATAATTTACTTTGTGTATCTCTTACTTAAAAACATCTCAATGTGTTTTATGAGAAAAAAACAGAGAATGTGACTATATATGACTAAAAAAGATAGTATTAAATGTGAAGTAGAACCTGACCCTGGTTCTGCTCCGATCTCGAGATCCCCTGTGGAAATGGTCGTCTCTGTCACTTTGGATCATTCTTCATGATGGCTTACACACCTTACGACTGAACCCACCAGCTCAGTTTCCCGGCAGAAAAAAAAAAGACAATTATGGAGCGCAAAGCCTCATGGGAGGCTCCAGCACTTGCAGCCCATTAAAGATCCACTGAGACCAAGGATGGTTTACAAGCACTTAAAACTCTAGGGATGAAGTAGGAAACACAAGCAGATGTTTGCATGTCTCCGCTCAGCTCCGTACAGCGAGGCACCGCAGGCGCTTTAATATACTTTTAATTGAATTGTAACAATGGCGAGCGCCTGTCAGCTGCAGACAATAACAATTACCTTAATGCTGCTGAAGCATTACAGCATTATATTTAGATTTCATTTCAAAACACTGACTAAAGCACTACACCCATAAGCAACAAGTAAGAACTGTTGATTCAGACACTCATCACAATCCAAACCCATTTCTAAGGATTTGTGGCTGATTATATCCTCTGCAGACGATTAACTATGTACCGAGAACATCGACTGCAGAGTGGCTGCTGAGGAGGCAGAATGGGATAGTGGTACAAGGGTGAAGCACGGAGGTGGTACCATCATAGTGTTGAGCAGCTCTGCTGCAGAATGACTGCAGCTTTATACTGTCAGCAAAACTGAAGATGTGAGAAATTTCTCATCTGAAAGGTTTTCAAATGAGTTTGTTCGACAGATTTTTCTGCACATGAAGCTTTACCAGCTGTAAGGCAGCATCTCTGAGGATGCGTCTTTACATGGAAGCTTGAGTTTTGGTTTGAAACCATCAACACTGAAAGATAAACAACAGTTTGAGGAAAAAACAACAACTCCCCACAAGACAAACTGTACAGCATTTCAGGGACGGCCTTGTGAGTTCCAGCGGGAAGATTTCCAAACTGCAGCTTTACAGCAGCATGAATTTATCCTTGAAAAAGTCCAGTAGCTGAACTGACCAGCCTGCAGTCCAGATTTCTCACCTAGAGAGTTTTTTAAATGAATAAAAATATATTTCAGACCGGCAGGAACTCTTCTGCAGCTGCAGAGCAAAATCAGACAAGAACAGGACCCAATGTCCACGAGTGAAACTCCAGAAGATTCTAATCCAGATGATGAAACATTTAAAAAAAAATAAGAAGAAGAGATGCCACATTTCAGTGAACTGTTTTAAGTCTAGTTTTCTGTTATATTTAAAATAATCCACTTTATTAGAATTAGGCGTCATGTTATTTATTCCATTTGAGATTTTATTTTTATTTAACTCATTTTAACACAAGTTTTCTGCAAATGGTTTTAGGTTTTTGAGGAAAAATCTTTTTTGTGTGTTTACTTATTTTTGTGATTGTCTATAGAAAGTTTTCTCTGAGATTTTATTTTTATTTTATTAAATTGGTGGTTTTCTATGGGGTCAAATCAGGACTAGATTAAAGCAAATGACAGAGTCAAAAGTTGAAAATTTTACATTGTACATTTGAAAACAATGTGACGATTTGAAAGCAGTTTGAAACTCAAAAATACATATTTTATACTTAAAGAAATTATTAAAAACTTGAAAAAATGAGCATTTGAAAAACAATGTAAACTTGAAAGTAATATTGAAAATAAAATAAAAAAAATGTAACTTGAATAGTAAAAACTAAAACTGTTACCAATTAAAAAATACATGTTTATTTGAACTTTTCTTTTTTTTCGCTTTTCATTCTTCGCTTTCAGTTCCGTCCCGGTAGCCAATGAGCTCAAAGCCCCGCCCCCATGTAAAATTAGGATCAGCTCAGGAGCGAAAATTCAAAAACTCTGAATAAAACTGAAAACAAAGAACTAAAAGCAAACAGGGAAAAATTGAAGTAAAAAAAGAAACTTGAAAGTACAAATAAACATTTAATTTTTTAATTGGTAATAGTTTTATTTATTTATTTAATTCAAGTTTCAAATTTACATTATTTTTGAAAATTCCAATATTTCTTTAAAGTACTTTTTCAAATGTTCAGTCTTATTTTTTCTAATTGTCAACAATTCCTTCAAGTTTAAAATTTTCAATCAAATCATGTTTTTCAGTCATTTTAAGCTGATTTGACCCGATAGTTTTAAAGCCAATAAAGTTGTACTTCTTTCAAAATGTAAGCAAAAATCTAAATGTTTTGGCAGTTTTAAACTTGATTCAGTTTGTGACTGTTTACTGTTTTCTTCTTTTAAAGTCCCAGTCTCAATCATCTTCTGATTTTTTTTTAAAGCGTTCCCAGTGCTTTTTAAATTATAATGATGCAGTTTGTAGCCATATTAAAAAAACTTGAGTTGTTTTTTAGGACCTAGTTTCTGCAGAGCAGCAGGAGTTCAACAGAAATTTGCCTCTGAGATATGGGCAAGAGTTCTTTTTTTGTCTGCTCCTGATTTACAATAGTAGAAAAAAATATTCAGAAATTATATTTTAAGCTTAAGATTCTTTATATGTCCTCCATCATAATCAAAATGACACAAAAACATTTTAAAAACACACAAAAAACAACATTTTCATTTTGACTTGGTTGGATTTTGTAATAAATATAACATTTTTAAACAATTTTTGAACTTGGTATTAGAATTTTACAACAACAAAACACAAAGTGTATTATTCTCCTCCAGCAAGAGTTCACTAAGGGTTCCTACGAGCTTCTTCAAGTTAAATTTAAGACTTTTTAAGACTATGAATGTTGAAAATTAAGACCAATTTCTTGGTGTGTTTCCCATTATGTTTATAAATCCCCATTTGATCAATTATTTCTCATTTTATTAATTTATCCCTTTTTTTTTACCAAAACTGTAGCTTCTTATCTTGTTTGTGGTCTCTTCTTTTACTCCTTTGTTATATAAAAAAAAAAAAAAAACAGTGGGTATTGAGCTTATTGGTACATAACTGTATTTACATCAGTTAATCAAAATAATCTTGGTTGAAAAAAAATATTTTTGACATGAAAAGTAAAACAGAGAAGTTTCAAGTAGCCCATTTTTAAGGCTCAAATATGAAAAAAATCAAGATTTTTTTAAGGTATTACTGTATTTTCCGGATTATAAAAGTATAAGTCGCAGAAGCAAAAAATGTCATATCTAGAAGAAGAAAAATATATATAAGTCGCTCTGGAGTATAAGTCGCACTTCTATATTTGCCATGGCAAAAAGAGGAAAAGAATCAGATTCTCCTCCATGTTTGTTTTGGACGACACTTCTTCCTCTGGCACCGTCAGAAGAAAATACAGCGCCCTCTAGTGGGTGTTAGGAGAAACAACCGCTAAACAACAAGTGGTTGCTAGTGGAAAAACAGTGAAAATATCCATCCATTTTCCTGACCGCTTTGTCCCTGTCGGGGTCGCAGGGGTGCCGGAGCCTATCCTGGCTACTGAAGGGCGAAGGCGGGGTACACCCCGGACAGGTCCCCAGTCTGTCGCAGGGCCTCAATCACACACCCATTCACTCACACATTCACACCTAGGGGCAATTTAGAGTCACCAATCAACCTATGAAGCATGTTTTTGGACGGTGGGAGGAAGCCCGAGTCCCCGGTGAAAACCCACGCATGCATGGGGAGAACATGCAAAGTCCACACAGAAAGGTCCCAGCCGGGATTTGAACCGGGACCTTCTCACTGTGAGGCAAGAGCGCTAACCACTGCGCCACCGTGCAGCCCACAGTGAAGATATGAGCCTGTTTATGTTATAAAAAAAAAAATAAATAAATAAAAAAAATCACAAATAAGTTGCTCCTGAATATAAGTCACACCCCTGGCTAAACTATGAAAAAAACAGGGACTTGGAAGATACTGTATTTCCAAATGTATAAATTCCATTCTTTTAAGACTTTTTAAGACCTCGCAGGAACTCTGACTAGAAATTCACCTGTAAGCTGTGGGCAAGACTGAGTTTTTTTTTTTTTTCTGATTCACAATAATAATTAAAAAACAAAACTCTTAAAAATGCTATTTTAAGCTTAATTGTCTTTAAAGATGTCTTCCATCATAGAAAAATGCCACAAAAACATGCTGAAAACATCAAAAACAACATTTTATTTTAATGTAAGAAATTCTCCTGCAGAAATAAAGCCTGTGGTGTACAGTAGCAAGAGCCCCGGTGCTGTTCTGGCCTCCTTTGCAGTCAGTAGGCTGCGTTCCCTCACACTGCCTTCCTCTCTCTCTGTCACCTCTCTGTTTCATCTGTCTCTTGCCCTCCCACTTCACACACACTCCCCTTCCTGTCAGCGCGTCTCCCTCTGAGAGACGTGCAGGGAGTAAACACACAAAACGCTGCGCCTCCACACAGGTGCGTGTGTTCCCGCTGGTGGGTAAACTCGGCGCGAACGCCGTGAAATCATGACAGCAGAACAAAGACCCAGAAAACTGGAGAGATGGAGAAACGGAGTCTGCACAGGAAACTGAAGACATCTGAGAGCCGCGGCGTGACAGACGCCGCACGCCGTACGGGACACAAAGTCAGGTCCAACCAACCACATTTCTGTCTCTACAGTGATGAGGAGGGCAATGAGTCATCCCAGCCAAAGAAAGCTTAAAAAGACCCTTTTTGATCTGCTTTAGAGGAGAACTGCAGCTTTTAGTGTCACCAAAGAGGCTGATTCATAATGGGGTGCATTGCCATGGTAACCTGCAGAAGATCATAATACACGGAACAAACCATCTGTCTTATAATCACCTGTGGAGATCTGCAGGAGCTCGGATGTAGAGAAAGTATCTCTGTTTTCTACCTAAAGCTCCTCCTGTTTTCTGACAAGAATCCAACACACAGATGTTTAAACACCAGTTACACTGCCAGAGTACAAAAGTAACTCAGTAATACAAAATAGTGCCAGGCAATATGATGATACATATTGTGTGGGCGATAGAAAAGTGTCTATCGTGGCATTTCTCTTCTTTTGTTATTTTTATTGATAAACTTTTGCACAAAAATGTATTTTCCTACTAAGAGACTTTAATCACTTAAAAAAATGTTTCTATTTGTGACAATTGAGTTACATGGTACTTGAAAAAATAAAGTCAGAGAAAAGTAAGAAATTAGAATTTGTCGATTTTTTTCAGAGAATAACTGAAAATATACTTTATTTTGGTATATCGTGATATTTATCGCTTTTGTGATATCAAATAATTTATATAAAATACTTTTGTTTTACCATATTACCCAGCACTAATGCAAGACATGACTCACACATCGAAGTCAGATTGACCAAAAACTGAACACATTTTTGATTTAAGTTTCTCTGAAATGAATCTCAAATATTTCATTTCAAATCAGAAAATGTACCCAAACGGATCACCATCCCGGCTCCTGAAAGCACACACACGTTTGTTGACATTACTAGGAGTTTCTAATGTTTTGGACTCATTTTTGATCGTCTACAAAAGCTGCAGCTTTGGTGCCATTTGAAAAACAAAGATCTGACACACTTACAGGTTCAATTTTATTTGAACACAGTTGTTTCTACGGCTACACACCAGTAATTGTCCAAAAACATGAAATCCATCATAAATTATAGACAATAGCTGATTGCTAATCTAAACTAAACTAAAATGTGCATCCCTGCTTAGACCCTCCTTCTCATACGCTTCAGGTAAACTGGATTGTTAACCGTGTGAGGATTCCACACTTTGATTTTTTGTGTTTTTTGTGATTTTCTAACCAGGTTTAGACTGTAAATCTTCAATAGCTGTTTTGGTTTGTATAAATAACCACAGTAGTTTTCAGTTCTTCAATGACATCATCCGCTTTGACATGTTTTTGTTTCTCTGTTGGTTTTGCGCTGTTTAAGTTTATTGATTAAATGTTTAAGAGTGTATCCAAACTCAAAAACTCATTTGGTCCGGACCGAGTTCGCTTATTTTGGTCCGTGTCGAGTCTTGGGGATTTGGACTTCCATCAAGCTCCCGTCCTTGGCCGAGGACCTCGCCTCTGGCTCGTACCTGACACATCACTCTACAACCCATTAGCAATAACCCCTTCACTTTGAGCCAATAGCTAACCCTTTTTTTCAGCAACTCACAATCATTTTTGGTCTTTAAATTCATGAATGTCTCTTGACATTTTAGACAGTCTTGCTGACACTCTTTCTAGCAACCTTAACCAACATCAGTGTCTATGTTCTGGGGTGTATTCATCTGTGGTCCAAGCTTATCCCAAGATAATGCAAGACATCATCAGCCAGACATTAAACACCTAAGAATAATGACGTCTTTGTAGGCGTTTTTCTGTACCACAAATAAATCTTTACTCTCATTTCTCAGATTGAACTCAGCTTTAAGTACTTTTTGGTGCATCACATATAAACATGTGGAACATGGGATCATGCCTTCAAAATAAGTTGTTTGGATTTATTTATTTTATTGATGCAACAGAATATCTGTATGAGATTCATTTTAGTTGACTGGGTTTTCGGAGCTTCACCCTTTCAGGTTGACAGTCCTTCACTGAGATCCCACACATTCACAGAGTTCTGCTTTGGCAGCACTCGGGTTGTGTCTGGGAGCTGCTGCACAAACTGACGCGTTTGAAACTCGGAACAATCACTTTTATGTCTTTTAAGAAAATGAAGCACAAAGGAAGAGTGGGAGGATGAACAGTGTGTTCTGTTACTGCACAACAAGGCTTTCAGACCTAAAATATTACACTTTAGGACAAAATTAAAGACACATGACTTTGTATAAGGAGAAATGTGGGTTTTAAAGCTGACTTTGGTTCTGAGTAACATTTTGTCAAACAGCGTTTCACAAATAATTCCAAAAATGTTTGAATAATAAACAGCAAAAACATGACTGAAAACTTGAGTAAATTCTTTTTGAATTTTTACATAAAAAAAGGAAACTTGTTCTTGACCCTCGATACTCTAAAAACCACAAGCAGGTCTGGAATCTAGGACAGGTGTTTTTGAGGATATTCAGGGAGTAAAAAATGTATTTTATTTGAAGCGGTGGGTCATGAAAACCTTTCAAATTGAGAAATAAAGACTTTAATGTAAATGATTTAGCATAAAAATTTGTTAAAGGTATGACTGGAAATCTATTTAAAAATATGAACTAATTAATCGCAAACCAGGGGAAAAATTCATCGCGATAACTGCAATTTTTTTAAGTTATGGTATCTAAGAATAATCACAATATGAAATCACACAAAACTGTACATTTAAAACATTTATTTTTAATCAGTGCTGTCAAAGAATTAAAAAAAAAAATCGGATAAATAACACTTTTGTGTTGCGATTAATCATGATTAATCGAAATGTTTAACTAATTAAATTTTATGTCACAATATGCAGCTTTTGATCAAAAAACGGCCAGAGAGAACCCTTTTCTTCATTTTTATTTTCATTTATCAAGTGTTAACTCAAAGTGTAAATCGTATGTACAAAACACATAAAGTAATATAATCAGAACTCTGTTTTGATTAATTGCGTTCATTAATGTTCACAGCCCTGGATAAATTATTTCTTTTTGGGTTTTTTTGTTGATGTTGTTGCAATTTTGACTTTTAGGTCACTAAAAGCGCAAGTGACATCATCCAGTCAAACAGGTAAGTGGATCTCTGATCATCAGAATGTCCTCCAGGAGGTGGTCCAATCATTTCATTGGTGAACTTTGGTGCATAACCATTCAAATGAATGCAGTCATGCTCCAAAGGGAGCAAACAGACTGAAATAAAGTGACAGATGTAGAAAAGTTCAGGATGAAGAGCAGATTGAGGATCAATAAGAAGCTTATTAAAGACAGAGTCAGCACTCATCAGCTTCTCACTGACACGCTGTAAACATCTATTTACACTCTTTAACTCATCATCAGGAGACATGACGACATCAGAATAATACTCTACTAAACAATTGCTTTTTTTGGTCTGGGATAAAAAATCCAAAAACTAGGAATCCACGATTTTTTAGTGAGTTAAAATGACATTTGAAAAATGCTATTGATTTTGCCGGCTTCAGATCTTCTGCCAAGCAGTGGCAGAGCTCAGAGCTCCCGGCGGCAAAAGCCCAGTCACCTTTGTTCTTAAAGCAGGATTTACCAAACAGTCGGGAGATCCCTGTGTGAGCGGTTGAAGATGAACTCCGGCTCATGAGGGACCAAACTGCTCTAAGATGGCAAAGAGCCAGACTGGAGAGCTTTAAAGGCCTGTCAAATCTCTTTCTTTATCTCTGTTTCTCAATGTCGGAATGTTGGAAATTTACACCTTCTTCAGTTATTTTAGCTGAAGATTTTGTGTTAGACTTTACATTTCTGTCAAACGCATTTCATTCTAAAAAAAATATATGAAAGTCTGCACATCATTGAAGTCAGAACAAAACTAAACTCTTACCAACAAAAGCAAACCCAGACCATGATACTGCCGCCTCACACTGGACAACTACACTCAGAAGGAAGTCTATTGAGACTGATCACGTCTTCATCAAGCAGGGCTGAGAATAACACTTTATGGAAGCTGGACTGAGTGAGTGTGACGTCACCCAAAGAAAATGTGTCATTTTTTCCAACACATTCTTTTCCCCAACTCGTCATATATAAACGTTTGGTTAAGGACCTCTCCACGCCACTTTTTGACGTTTTGGGTGTCCCCAAATGAACTTTTTTTGAACGGGCGGGCGGGCTGTTCGTACAATCAAGAGTACCGGACGTGGACTGGTCCTTGGAACGCATCCAGTACTGGTACCCAAACCCTAACTCAGCACCAGACAGTACTAGATGCGGTACCAGACGTGGTACCAAACGTGGTACTGGACTCTGAACAGGTGCGAACCGGTACCGGGTTATGGTACTGGTCCACTCCGCTTCCAGATACTGCAACCTTGATGTTGGGAACCTGTGATTCAATAATAGTCAGTTGTCAGTACGCAGTGACTGGTCTGAGTCGGTGAGTGAGCTACACAAAATCTGTCAGTCAAACGATTTGCACATTTAACCTGGGAGCCAGGAGGTACCTCCTACTTTTACTGGGCTATCTGATTGGTCAAGGCTCAAAGTCATGGAAGCTTACACTTCTGATTATTTATCTCCATTATCATTTCTTAAGCTATGTCCGAAGTCCTTCACTGCTCACTATGAATGGCACATTCGCTATTTTGTAGTACTGTCCGAATCTACAGTTTCAAAATCAAGTGCACTAGAAATTTTCCAGAAGTCTTTGCAAAAAACTAGCGTGCTTTGATGCTCACTACATTATTGAATATAGATATAAAAAACGTGCTTAAATGTAATTTTTTAAATAACCCACCACATTTCTATCATCAGAACACAGTGGAGTCATAAATAGGCGTTGTGAAATGTTCGTATTGATTAGATTTTGACTTTGTGAAAATGGTGATGTCATATCCGCTGACTAGAAAAAAAGAAGTAGTGAGCATGATGTCCAAATAGCTTTTACAATCAAATGCACTGGATAGTCCTGTACTATGTAATTTATCTTGGTAGTTAGAGATTAGGGTGGGAATTAAGACATAGCCTTAATGTCAAGCTTTCTCTATCAAAATGTTCTCAATTATTAATTTTTCAATTTTAACTGAGTCTCATAATGAAAAACAGCAAATTATGTAAAAAAAAAAACATACATTTTAATTAAATAAACAATATTCTACAAATGTCTAAAATTGGTGTTAGCATTTAAAATATTTTAAATTGAATATTACATTTACAGAGGCAGCGACACTGAGTGAATGTTGCTTTAAAGGTAAATACTAAACATCGACATAAACAGGTTTTTCTTGTTTGAGTTTTTAGACTAATTAAATAATTGACCGTTTTACCTGCAGAGTTCAGATTCTTCCTGAAAATCCTATTTTTTAAATGAACATCTCTTCAATTTATTCAATAAAGTTTTGCATTTTTAGGATATATAATTTATCATGTTTTTTTATTTTCTCAAATACCATTTAAATAATTTGTAAGTGTCAATTTATGTTTTTCGTGAAACACAAAATGAGATATTTACCAAAAATGAATAATACAGTTTCAGCCTTATTTTTTATGTACCTGCTGTCAGTTATGCATCCTTTATCAGTCAAAAATATGTTATTTTGTAAAAGCTTTTTTATTGACTTTTTCATTTTTTTTACTGTAAAATCAAAAATAAAAATAAATAAATGAAGCTGTGAGCTATTTCATTACCGTTTCATTTGATTCTTTTTTTCACCTGCTCAAAGGGTCATAGGCAGGATGTCAACCTCAGCGTTTCTGTAGACACTCATTGTGTCGAGTGCACTGAAGAAACACAACAGAAACGTTTTCACCTTGAGGAGGCAGTGACTGAAAAGGCTTCACTTAGTTACACACTTATTGAGAAGTTATGAACTGTCTTGAACAATAACCTTTGATAAATAAGATACGATGAGATAAATCAACAGTTTCTTGTTATTTTTTGTCCAAATGTTTGCTTTTTATATTCATGAACTCAAGTGATTTTTTAACTCTAAACCAGAGTCAATCTGGATTAAAAAAAGTACTTTGCTCTATTATTTAGGAGGTTTTATTTGATTCTGATCAATCGTTACTGATACGGACTGGGTAAAAGAATTGACTGAGACTGGTTTGCTCTACCTGTAGGTCCATAAAGGTGCTGCAGAACCAAACAGTCTTTATTCTGCAGGATTCAGAAGATCATCCAGTGAAGCCCCCGAACAATTGAGGAAATTCCCCCTTTATCTCTGACAGAGTCTTCTGGTCTGCTCCATCCTGAGGATCTAACCCGACTTAACTGAAGTAGAACCTACAGCATCACCTCCAAACCGTCTCCTGACGGTGCATATCCAGAGTGAGTACGTCACTGAATGGAACGAATTCTGCGTTATGAGTTCATTATCTCTTGTTCAGTGCATTTCAAAATAAAAGCAGAAAAAAAGTAAAGAAGTGCCTATAAAAGGCCCTTACCCATGCAGGAAGTAAGAAAGTAAACTTTCTGTCTTTTACACATTCTCTTACAGACTCTTCTACACACAGCAAAAACAGTTCAATTCTGCTTTTTGCTCCACTTTCAGCAGCTCTTTTTTAAAAGATATTTTAAAGTCATTGTTTCAGGGGAACAAGATTTCATTTTTTTGGGTCAAAATGCAAAAGTTTCGTCCTTTTATTTGACTTGAAAAATAATAAAAATCTTAAAATCTGTGACAGTTTTAAGGTAGACTTTTTGCTCTTTTGTTCCCCTCCATGGAGGACACCCAAGAATCCCCCCGCCCCCAACAGTTTTCACCCCCCCTCCAAAAAAAGAAACCCACTTCAACCACCATCCTCCCATTTTCATGGCATCGACCCAGATAAGACTGAGTGAAGACTATTGTTTAGAACAGCAGTCTGTGTAATTTCACCATTAGTCTCCATCAAAGACAAGCAGCCTTCAGGCCTCAGCTGTGCCAACGTGCATGTGTGTGCATACACGAGTGTGTGTGTGGAAAAAGAAAGTGTAATAAGACACCCCCACTGCCTTCCCCGGGGGCAGACAGCAAGAGGAAACAAAGAAGCAAAAGGAGGACGGAAAAAGGAGTGAAAAGAAGACAAAAGCTGAACACAAACGGCAGAGAAGCATGCATAAGAATGAGGTGTGAATAGCAACAGACGACAAACTCTGAAATAGAACATCTTGTAAACATTATATTTACACAAGTGCGTGAGGATCCACTGTTGCTCCGACATTTGCGCCTCAGAAAGGCTCCCAGGCATTTGGCTTCTTAGTGTTGCAGGATTGTGTATCTGCCATTTCTCTAACCATTGCACCATGCAGCCCTAATCTGTTATAGGCCTTAGCTTATAACCTTCTTCCAGCAAACGCATAATGCACACAACGCTTCCCCCTGGCTAAGTGGTAGGTAGGTGCCATGGGAAATCCAGATGGATTGTGTGCATCTACAAAACACACAAACGTACACATGAGCAAACAATCAGGCAGGCAGTGAACAGGGATGGACAGAGCTTATACGACCTGTGGGGGGGCTTTAGCCACTCCTCGGTTTGTATTGCAGCTTCCAGGAGCCGAGGGATTTGATTTAATAAAGGGATTTCTGAGCTGGGAATGGGAATTGGATGAGAGAAAAGAAGGGGAAAAAGGTGGATTAAGAGGAAGAATAGTAAATGAAAAGAAGTGAGAATGATGGAGACGTTGATGAGTGAAACTACAGCTGATTGTGACCCCGAAGCAGAAATGATTAGAACTCTCTCATTTGAAAAAGTTGCAAGACAGATGCCTCAAGATGTCACTTTCACAGCATTTTCCTGATTAAATGTGATGTTATTTAGTTCATAAACTGAATAACAAAAAGATTACAGGTCATGTTTGTGCGCCTGAACCTGTTTGCAGTGGGTTTATGCTTCATTGTGTACTTTTCCTGGACAATGAATCCCTTGAACTCCACATCAGAGACTTCATCATCAACCCTTAGGTTTTGTGGACTGCAGCATATTAGATTTTATTTCTGAAAATCCCAATAAAAATGCTTTATAATCCTCTAAAACAAACAAGAAGACTAAAGCAATCAATGTCCCCAAGGTCTTCCATCAGAACTGATTGAGTTTTGTCTAATTTTGATGAGTTTTACATTTTAAGATGAACAAAGTGAAAAGACTTCATTGAGCAGAACTTTACACTGAAGAGAAATGTTTTATAGATTTACAGGTTCAGTTCAAATGGAAGCTCATCTAAATCAGAATACATAAGGACATGTGACCCTAAAGTAGGGTTTTATAGTCGTTTTGGTGGCTTTAAACATACTGCTTGTCTTGGGGTTTTTCTTAGACAAACATCGTTTGTCAAAAAAAAAAAAAAAGAAAATGCAGTGTGTTAGTGAAGGTTCATGAGTTTTTTTTTTTATTTTTGTATGTAAACCAGAGATAAAAACCTGAGTACTTCATCCTCCTCCCCCCAAAAGAAGAGAGAAGCCCACACCAAAGCCTCATCACCTTCTTTTTAAACAATAAGCTCCTCCTACCAGGCGCAACATTCACGTTTCAACCCAACAGAATCGGTTTCACGTGACACATTTTACTTCTGTAAAAAAAATATTCCCGAGACAATCATTAGTAACAACTAATTTACAAAGACGTTAAATGAAATCAGTTTCAATTAGATTGGAAAGGCAATAGGTCGGCTCCCACAGAGACTGGCTATGACACAGGTCAACAATGTTTACAGACACACGCAACAAACTGAGCACATAACCAAAGCACATGTGGTCCCCCAAAGTATGGTTTCTATGGTAACTTCAGTGGCTTTTGTTGAGGCTACTATAACCCTTCAAACAGGACAAAAGAAAACACTTTTTATAAATGCTTTTACATGCCTACCAAAAGACCAGAAACATTAAAAGACAAACAAAAACTGGAAAGAAAACAAAGAACGAAACTGATTAAGGACAAGTTTCAGTAGGTAAGCAGTAAGTTGTTTTACTTCTGGAAAAGAGATCACAAAGATAACTAATACTTTATAAAAAAAAATAAAAAAATAGAGGGCCATGGGTAATGTATGATCTTATATATGAATACAATTTCCCTTAAAGACTAAAGAAAAGCACAACAAGGGTCCGTTAAGAGAGAATAGTTCCTCTGCTTTTGAAAAGATGCAAGCGTTAACCTTATGGAGTAAGTAATAATGGAATACCAATAACCAATAGCTGTAAAACATAAGCCCCAAGCTCACCAGCATTTCATTAAACAAAAATTAACTGCAAAACTAAAGAAAAGCTCTATTCAATTTAGACTTAGATGCCATCAATACACAAAAGATCAATCACAGAACATTTTGTAAAAAAAGACATGAAAAATGAACTTTTAGTCATAAACTTTGGCTAACTGGTTGTCTGATTAAAGAAAAAATTGGCAGTGTTAAAATCCACCTAATGACAATAAAACGGAATGTACAAGTGTGAAGGGCAGTGGGGGAAAAAAGGAATTTTTATATGAAAATATATATATATATATATATATTTATAAAAAGAAGGTTTTTTATTTTCTGTAAATGTTAAAGGATCTGAGGTGACTGATGGCTGCTGCAGTTTAAAGCGCCGTCCTCCAAATCTCCTCCTTCTCTCAGAGTTCACGGAGGGTATATTATTAAAGAGAGCGAGCTTTAGTGTACTTGTTTAATCACTTGTTAATAAACTAATTTACATAACCATCAAAACAGCCACATGGTAATTACTGAAAACACGCTAATTCACTTAAGACGCATCAGCGGAGTGACGAACTCGCTGGTTCAACTGAAGAACTCCTGTCTTATTTGTTTTAGGAAAACCTCTGTAATTATGTATAAACATGAGTATTGTTATATGAATGTAACTTTGCTGAAAAAACAGAAATAGTTTTACCTTTACAGAAAGCTTAATGTTCAGCAGTGGATACATTTAGCTTGTTTAGACGCTTAAAAAGACAAATTTCCACAAGTAGTCGAGTGTAAAAACTGACCTGCAAGCTCCGAAGGGCCGCATGTCAGAGCTTGTTAATGCAGGAAAATGTTTCCATATTCAGTATGCAATCTGGATCTATGCAAATATGTAGTTATTATGTGAGAGCTGCTAAACGTGAGGCGCAAATAAGAACTGACCTATACTGAGGTCGGTTGAGTGTATCAGTGCGTGCCGCCGCTGATGGTGCTGGTGGATGTGGTTGCAGCAGAGGACATGCTGACCCTTTGCTTGTTAGAAAGTTGAAATGAGTTGGAAGAAAGTGCAGATGGAAGTGTCTTTCTTGCTGAACACTGGTGTCTCTTGGTACGTCTGCTGCAGAGTGTAATTTGCCCAATCCCCTGCAAAAATGACCCCAAAACGAGTTCTCCTTACTGCGCCTCTCTAGTTACTGAAATTAAATAATTCTACCACGCTTTTGAACAGCAAGTGACACCTTCAATCTCTGGCTGTAATTTGGCCAAAGGTCACAACCTGAGAGGGTATTTTCAACTCTGACCCATGTAATGAAGTTCTTTGGGGCTAAAATAGTAAGTAAAAGGAAACAATTACACTAGGTTTACATTAGACACGGAACGACCGCGAGGCGAAGTGCACGTGTTATCTGCTCTCTCCTACAATTCACAGCAGACGCATGTTTTTCCGCAACGATCAACAGCAACTAGAGCTTTTTTTTGTTTTTCGTTTTTGCCATTATGGGTAAATTAATGGTCTACAAATATTACCCCATGTTTCTGCTAAGAAGAAGCAAGTAGTTAGTAGGCCTACACTTCTTTACTTTTTCTGTTGTTGAGACACACAGAAAGAAGTGTGTTGTAATTGTATATTATATATATATATATATATATATATATATATATATTTATAGTTTACTTTCATCTCCAGTCTATTTAGATGTAAAAACATGATCGCATTTGTCAATCGCGGTACTTTATTGTGAAAAATTGGTTATATTTTGAAAATAAACCAAATTTTCTAACTTATATTGGATGTAACTTCCTGCCATAATTGACACAGGTCGCTTGCGGCTCACGTCAAAAATAGACCAGACGCCGAAACAATCCACTGCACGGCGCAAGCCTTCCACCTGGTTCACACTGGACGCAGAGCGGACTGGAAACATCGCAGAACGAAGGCCGCATCCATTCGGTGCCCTTGTTAATGTCGCGGTCCTCCGCGGAAGGCTCATGCCATGCAGTGGATCGTTTCGGCGGTTTAGTAGTAGTGGGCCCACTCCAGAGAGGGGGCAGGACTGGGTTTTGTGTGTAAAAAAAAACATAAAGAGAGGCAGAGAATAGCAGAAACGTGGGGTCAGAGTTTTTGATTATTTACTTACTCATGATACCAAAAACAAAAAAGAGCTCTAGCAGAAGCGACGGTCGACCGTCGCGGAAAAATGCGCGTCTGGTGTGAGTTGCAGTAGAGAGCAGATGCCGCACATACTCTGCTCTGCGGCGCTTCCACAGCCAGTTCAACCAGGCCTCCTGTGGAGGACCGCGGCGCTCCCGTGGAGGACCGCGGCCCTCCGCGCCTGGTGTGAACTACGCCACAGGTTAACAAGGGCGCCGAATGGAAGCCGCCGCCGTTCCGTTACACTTCAGCGTCCAATGTCAGCCTAGTGTTATGTTTCTCTGTATTTTAAATCAAAAATATCAACAAATATTGTTCCTAAATTAACTTACAATTTGCTCAATAAAACCTTTTAGCTTTCTGTAAAAGTTGATATGTCAGGCAAATTTTTCAAAACTGATAATTTGGGGTAAAATCCAGCTGTATTTTGAGGTAGAAACAGTTACCATAAAGCTGAAAATCTCCTGGAAAAAACATCTTTGACAGTCCAAGGCGTGAATGTTTATGTTTTCTTGTCAGATGTGTAAAAAAGGATCACAAAGATCCTTCCTTTGGATTATCACTCAGACTCCTGCAACATCTTTCAGCTTTTGGACTGTCTGAAACAATGAAAGCACATCACAAGCTGCACTCCTGCTCAGCCTGTATAAATAACTTCTTTTCCTGACTGGGGAGCTTTGATGGAGTCAGAATGTGTGCTGCCTGAGACACCATTCAAGTACAGGAGTCAGATTTTTTCTGACTCTCCCTTTTTTTTTTTTGCTTAATTTCTTCAAGATTCAACTCAAGCCCCTGCAGGGTGAAGCAGCTACACTGCAAAAAGTGGACAAAGAGGTTGGTCAGAGCGGGAAGGAGCTCGATCAGAGCTCTCACTCTGAGGGAAATTATTGAACGGTTTCTGTCTAATGTAAAGAAAAAGTCAACAGCAGTCATATCCTGCTTACACAATAAAAAAGAACTTGATTAGTTGATCTTTTTGAACCCCAACCTAGAGCAGTCCAAAAAATAATACACATCTGTAGCATAAAAATAAAGTTTAAAGTCCCAAATACACCTAAAGCTTCATAACCCCCCAGAGTTACAATAAAATGTGTCCAACACAAGAGGGTGTCGGCTTTGTTTGCTCAGCTGATGGACAGAACAACTTCTAAAATGATAATACGAATAAAAAATAAATTAGAGCATATCTAAACCCCGCCCTACAAGCACCTTATTGTGTGCATTTAATTTCCAAATATAAAAAGCATACAAATACCATTAAAGCTGTTTTAATAAGCCTGAATTTATCTGACCACATTTCAATGAGTTACTTGCTGTCTCTTCGTTGCTCTATGTTTGTTTGCGTCTCTCTGTTTGCATCCCATAATGTCTGTCCATTTTGGTCCAGTTGTTCCACTCAGAGCACGGAGTCTATTCAGACAGAGAAACCCAGAGCGAATCAGAGTTCAGTCTTATTGGAAATGACCTGAGACAACCTCAAAATATGGATTTGAGAGCAGTTCCTGATCCTGGACCAGAGTACTTGGGTGTATTCAGATGGAAAGTTTGTTCCAGATTATCGGGGAAACAAATTTAAGCAAACCAAATGTGTCCAGTCTGAATACACCATAAATGTAATTAAACAAAAAAGCTTTTCCAGATGCAGCCAAATAAACCCTTTACTTGTATGAAGTGTCTCATCAGAGTAACAATAGGAAAAATGCTGTAAAAATGGATTATTTGGAACATTTGATTAATTTGATTAAATTGAGAGTAAAATGACAAGATACCATATGTTTGAAAAACATTTTTTTAGAGTTTGTTTGTAAAGTTTTTAAATATCCTGTGTTAATTCTGACTAAAGTGCTGTATTCTTTATTATTTTCTCCTCCAGTCCTTCCTGGCTGCTGTTTTCTCTCCTTTGTCCACTCTTTATTTAAACGTTATTGACTTCGGGTCTTGTGCTCAATGAACCTCTGCCTTCTCTTGGCTCTATTTTTCTTGCTCAGCACTTTTTTGCCCCGTCTTCTGTCGTTTTATCATTTAAAGATCTCTGTTACTTTTTTTTTTTTCCTCTGGTCGTTTCCTTGTGACGGACTGCACCAGAAAAGTGCAAAAAACTTTCAGTAAGCAGGTTCCTTTGTGTTAAAGCATGGGCGGTAAAAACGATCAATATCCAGTGAAATCAAGAATTTTGCAGAATGAACAATATTTCCCAACGCAGCCTTTGAGGTTTTCCTTTGAGCTTTTCTACACATTGTTTGACCACAGAAGAGCGAAAACACTTGGAAATGAAATGCGTCGTCAATATAAAACAGCAAGGCTGCTTTCTGTTGAAACCTTCTAGCTTAGCAAATTTGAATTATTTTGCTTGTGTGTTGGAATTTCCTGTAATTTGTTGAGTAAAATCTCTGAAATGATTGTAAAACACAAATGGAAGCTGCAGTCACTGACTGTACTGCCTCCAACACATCTCTCAGAGCCTAACAACCATAACTTATCTAGTTAGGCCCGCTGCAGCACGCTGACTCTGTACTCTGCAGGATCTTAAGTGAAGCTGCGGGGAGCCCGTGTAATCCAACTCTGGACAAAGTACCTTCATACATTATGCCTGCTTGTTGCAGGTAGATGCATTCTCTTTTGGCATAGGCTTAAAAACACTCATGAATCCATAACTGGTTTCTATCCTTGGGGTCTGACATCAACCTGGAATTTCCATTAAAACATCACAATTATTCCTTATGTTTTAAGGAATTCTACAGTGGAATGGAACCCAAAGTGGATGCAGAGTTATATGTGGCTGAAGTATTTCGTTGTTTGAAATCAGCAGGAGTTGAAGTCAAACAAGCCATAGAGTCATCTGCAATCAAGGCATGAATGCAAAACCTACTATGAATAACAAGTAGGTAATCATTGGTGAATAAATAAATCACAGACATTCACTGCTGTCATCCTCGAAGGCGCAATGTGGATTGGCAACTTCAACCTCCACCTGTGGGGGCAGTAGTGTGCCATCAGGAATAAAGCCTGGCTTCCAACTTATCTGAAATTGTCTATAAAAAAAAAGAAAAAAGTCTATTCAAACATGATCTACAAAGAGAAAAATGAAATGTTTGAGTTTTCCATTGACTGTAACAGAGCAGGAGTGAGAGTAACATCATCCATATGTCAGTCCCAACATATGGAAAGGAAATTAAAAATACAAAAACAATTGTTGCCTTTAAACATGTTATCAAGAGTGAGATGTTAAACAAATATTAGAGATAATATGTAGAAAAATAATTTCATAAAACTTATCTAGTTAATGGCACTGGACAGTAGGTCCAGAATAGAGTTAAATAGAATTAAGTGAGGGTTGTGTAGACAACTGTTTATGTAAATGTGCATGTATTTTTCTTTATATGTCCTTAATATTTATGGAAAAGATCATTTTCATTTTCCTTGTTTGATATATTTGATTTAATTTTGTGGATTTAGCAATACAGACATTTATTAACTGCTCTGTTTCATTTATTAACTGTTTTATGTTATGTTATGTTTATTTAGTCTTATTTCTATTGTTACTAAATGAAATGAAAAAAAAAGTCTCACTTCCAATGTAGGTACCATAATTGTTCGGCCTGCCAGATCGGTATGGAGGCTTGCAACTACTGATGACGTCACCCTACGGCAACACCACTTAGATCAGGGGTGTCTAAATCCAGGTCTGGAGTGCCGGCCTCCAGCTGGTTTTCCACAAAATTCTTCCTTATTTGTCCGGGACGGTCTGAGTCTACGTTCCCATGGCAACCACTCTCATCAATCAGGAGTGAGCTTGGTTGAAGTCCATACCCATAACACTTGAAATCTGTCAATCAAAGGTTTGAACGTTTGACGTGGGGGCCAGCAGCCACCGCCCACTTTTAATCGAGGCATCTGATTGGTCAGTTTATAACTTGAACTACAGATAAAAAATATTATTAGAAAAAAAAAGTTATTCTGGCAAAGACACCTGTTTATACCTCTATAGAAGTCTATGGGACTTTCAGTTATTGGAGCCAGCACGTACTTCCTGTTGGGAACGCTAGGGGGGCGGGGCCACTCAGTTGATCAAGAGCACTTCGGACAGTCAACAGAAAAAACAAACAAACATGAACTACAATTTACTATCTATGTAATTACTGTGCCATTAAAAGATAAATACTTTTGACTATATTTGTGCATTTATATTTAAATTTAAAGTGCAGCGTTAGGACAGCAGTCACTATTCCAATTAGATCCTTTTTCTCTCCATTTTTTCCTTCTTTCATTGCATTAGGACTTGTTTTCCCCCTTCAATAAATCAAAGTTAATCAGACGTTGGCAGCTGCAGACAGAAGGAACAAGAGACAAGTTTGAACTGTTTTCCACCCAGCAAAATGTGGTCGTTTGTCAAATTACTTGAAGCAGTCCATAAAATGATGACTTCCCCGCACCGATGTGAAGAAAGCTGAGGCAGGAGATGACAAGCCGAGCATGGCGATGCACTGTGACGCAGTGTGATTCAGGTTTTACTGGTATCACTTTACAAAAGCAGACAAAGCACGAGGACGAGGAACATGTGGAGCCGTACAGGGGAGCTGGCGGAGCAGCAAGGCTGTTTGGGATTTTTTGGCAAAAATGCTAAAAATGATAAAAGTCCAACTTTTTTACTTTATACGTCTTGGAGAAAGGTTTTAACAAATACTTATCTTGAGTGCTTTTGCATATTTCCATGTCACAGAATTAATATTTTATCTTGTTAGTATTAAACCCAAAGTACAAAAATTTCAGAATTTTTTTTTTCGATAATTAAAAGTTTCCAATGCGCTAATTAACTCTTGAGCCGATATATTTTCAATTTCATTAGGATAATGCAGTTTTTGCATTCAATAAATATTCTTTTCTTACAGCCCTTTGCAGCGTTTTGTCTTTTTTTTTCTATCTGCATAGATATAAAAGCATGCAAGGTCAAACAGGAGCTTATTTCACTTACAGCTGAATTTATCTTTGCGTAATTAATGCACCCTACACAAATAATAAAGTTAAATAAAAAAGCTCTTAAAGTAGAAGTAAATGGAGAATATGATTATTGTGAATATTTTGGAGAAAAATGTCTGAAGAGTGAAAGTGACAACATTTATTTGGATGACAATAAGCAACAAAATGCAAAGACATTGTCATTTAAAGGTGTTTCAATAATGTTGTTTTTTTTCGGTAAAATATTTGGGACATTAAGATTTGTTTTAGAAAAATGCACCATTAATATACTAGAAGATGAGAAGGATCTCAGCATGTTCTGATGGTTGTATGACTAGAACGAGAGTCCTACCATGAACAAAAAGATGATGCTACGTTCACAACAAGCATATGTTGTGGTTCAAGAATGTGTTTAACGCTGTTTCACGTGCAGCCTGTGGTCTTCACACTGGACCAGCAGGGAGAGGCTTCCTCTTCTTCTTCTTTTCTACCGTTTAGAAAACTGTTTAGAACTCCTCCAACCTAAAGTTGGAAGAGTTTTGGTGAGAAATGTCGACGCGCTGCAACTGTTGTTCCAGACCTTTTCTTTCACAGCTCTATTTCATAATAAATACTCGTGATGATATCATTCCAGCCGAGCACAAACCGCAATTTTAGATTTTTTTGTCCTTGATTAATTTTCAAATGGTTCCGCCTGCCTGATTGGTCAAAGTTTAGTTGTTTGATGTTCAAGCAGTTGAAAGTTTCACTAGTTTAACTTTCAGAATGCGTTTGTATGCGTGAACGGACTTAAAAACTTGTGTAAATGTGCGAGTTTAGAACATGGAAGCCCAAAACACGCATTAACATGCATTTACATAGACTTTTCATTGAAATCAGTCAAATGTCAGACGCCGAGGTCAGTGTTTACACAGCTTTAGGATTGTTTTACCCAGAGCCGGCCTTGGACTGCATGGCAGCGAAACGGGATTTCCCCTGTTTTGATTGGTCCTTCGTCTTAGCCCCGCCCCAACAAGTTTTGAAGCTGAAGTTTTCAGATTCCAAACAAATAAAATAGTTGAGACTGAAAAAAAGAGTTCTGAAATTGAAGTTTAGAGTTTTGAAACCTAAAAAATAGAACATTTGAGGCTGGAATTTTTTTTTTTTTTCTATAATAGCAGGTTTTTTTTGGTTTTTTTTTTGGGTCGAACACTTTTTTGTTGTTGTTTTATTTGATTTATTTGACAGAGACAGGATTTCACTCTCAACTCCAGAAAGGTTTCTCCTTTCCCTTTTTAAATGTCCATTTCCCTTGCAGACGGAGGACTGAGGTCTGGTTTGGAGTGAAGAGCAAACCAATGATAAACAATGATAAAAAGTGCAGCAAAGTTGGGATTTACTAAGATTTTTTAAGCTATTTTGGAGTAAAGCTAATATTTCAGCTACACGCTAGCTGTTTTGGCTAATTTAGACTTTTTTTCAGGTTTTTTTAGGCTATTTTGTACTCTAGTTTTTCTCCACATACATGGTAGCTGTTTTGGCTAACCTAAGTTTTTTGTTTGTTTTTTTAGCCCAATTTGGCATTTAGATAATATTTTAGCTGGCTATCAACTTCAGCTGCCTTAGAGCACCTGTGGATCCATATGATCAGCAGAAACCTCCAAAGACTGACTCCACAGCTTAAAAAAAAACTTATTTTCATTTTATGGACTGAAAAGCAGCTAAAGATCAGTGGAGCTCGGTCAACCAGACCTCATAGATGCTCCGTAGCTGTGAGATCATTGCTCATCTGGGTCCTTTAGATATTTTCTTACAATCTCATCTTGAAGGATTCTGTGTCCATCTGGATAATGTGAGAATGAAATGGGAGACATTGTTGGCTTTATTAGAACCTCCTTCATGCTGTCTGACACAGAGACAGTAGCTGTCAGCTTTCAGAAGGCCTTTTCTTTGCCTGATGGTGTGGACACGGAAACTAATGAACTGAGAAATAACACTGAATTGCAAGCAAGAGGCAACAACAGGGACTTCTGGGGTTTGTGAACAGAGAAGCTTCCACGTCTCTTCCTGTCCTGGAAAGATCAAATGTTTCTTTGGCTTCACATTTCTCACAGAGATGGAGTTATCACAGATGAAAATAATAAAACCAAAGCCCTGGATCCTGCCGGAGTGACAAACACCTTCCTGACTGTGTAAGACTAAGTGTCTCCAACTATCAGACAAACTACCGGGCACTGACCGATGGGCTGCAGGCACAACCATCTTATACTTTTTTAAAGCCATTTTTCTTTCTGTGTTCGTTCGTACATTGATCCAATAAACATATTGTTTTAACTTTATCTGCAGTGTAGACAAATGTAAAATAAAGGATATTGTGTCTTAGAAATACAAACTATATTACTGATGTTGTACAGTAAAAAATATCTATTCATTAGTTTCAATCTGTTTATTTATTTAAAATGCTTTCAAAGTTTAACATTCATGTCATGATGTCATTCTGTAACAACTTTAATGAATTCTATGGAATTATATTTCTGTATTTCCAGACTTTTTCTTGGACTTTCATCTGCTCCATCCAACCCTTTCCTCTCACGTCACATGTCTACGTTTGGTTAAGGACCCCTCTGCGTCACTTTTTGATGTTTTAGGTCAGGGGTCTCAAACTCAAATCAGCCGGGGGCCACTACAGGCGGCGTCTAGGTGAGGCCGGGCCGCATCAGGATTTTCTCAAGA
>NC_050514.1:32900115-32902960 GCF_002922805.2 Oryzias melastigma | reverse complement strand
TCTTTCATATGAAGACGGGGGCCGCAAATCATCATCCTGCGGGCCGCAAATGGCCCGCGGGCCGCGAGTTTGAGACCCCTGTTTTAGGTGTTCGTAAAATCAAGGGTCCACAACCCTCGGGATGCAGTACCTGACGCAGTACTGAATACAGTACCTCATGCGGACTGGTCCGACACTGAACGCGGTACCTCACCAAGTACCAGACGCAATACAATACTGTGCTCCAGGTCCTGGTACTGGAAAGGTTCCGGTTCGCGGCCAGAATGGCAAAAAAAGACGCTTTAGGGACACTCATTATGCCAAGTTTTGACCCGGAAAAGTCCTTAACCAAACGTCAATATGTGAGGAGTTGGGATTGAAAATGTGTTGCCAAATCCAGTCCTAGTACCTCCAATCCTTTTACCAACATATTAACTGTTCCTCCTCTCAACGTGTCCAAACCATCTTTATCTGCTTCCATGCATTGATCCTGAAAACATTTACCGTGATCTGTTCCTCTGATGGATTAATTCCTGATTCTATCCATCCTGGTCACTTCCAAAGAGAACCTGAACACCCTGATCTCTGCTAAATCCAGCTCTGCTTCCTGTAGTTTTCTCAGAGTCTACAAATCAGGGATCCACAAACCTTCGAGACGCAGTACCGGACGTGGTACCAGATGCGGTATTGAACGTGGACTGGTCCTCGGGACATGGCCGCTACTGGTACTAAAAGCAGTACCAGATGCGGTACCTGACGCAAACTAAGCCCGGACTTGGTACCAGACACGAACCATTATAGGGTTAGGGTACCGGTACTGCGCTCCACGTCCTGGGCCAGTTCCGGTTCGCGGCTAACACGTAAAAAAAAGACAAGTTAGGGACACCCAAAAAGTAAATTTTGACATCTCCTTCCCTGAAGCTATCTCCAAAACATCTACCGTGATCCGTTCCTCTGTCTCTCCCAACGAGAACCTCAACATCTTCATCTGTTACCTCCAGCTCTTCCTCCTGTCTTTTCCTCTTTTGCAAAGAGGGCCAGATTTGCTGAGGAGAGGGCCGATCAATGGGCCTGACGTTCATTTAAATATTTCAATAACACTAAATGCAAATGAGCTATTTCATTAACTTTTTTTTTAATCACAGTGGCATACTTTTCATTTCCTGGCAAAGAAAACAAAAAAAATCTAAGTTTTTTTCCAAAGTTATTGTCAATTTTCAGTTAGCCTATGGTAGTTAGGATGTCTTGTCTGATAGTCATTCTCAATACTGAACTCCTTAAAAAACAGTCACAGCCTCCTAACATTTTAGGCAAAAGCTAATATTGCATCTGTGATTCGCTTCCTTGTTCAGCTTAAAAGTTAGAAAATTAAAGGAGAGTTATGCCTTTAAAAATGTTTGCACACTTAAGGATTTGGGAAATATTTCATGATAGCATCACAAAATACAGAAGTAACATTTTTTTCCTGAGTTTCCACTGTTTTTCACTCAACAACGTCAATATTAATGAAAATTTTCACTTTTAACTGAGCTCAGTTAATACAAGTTTTGTATATTTTTTTAGACTTCTTTAACACTTTACTGTGGGGGGTAGATTAACTGGAAGTGTGAAGACTAATGCTGAAAAACACAGGGGGGAGACTTCATGAGGTGAACAGACCGTGGAAAATAAAATAAAGACATTTCAAAGATTCATGTCGACTAGAGCATATTTTCATCACAACTGTGTTCCTGTCAGCACACAACACCAAGGTTACTCGTTTTCTCCTGCAGAGCAGCAACCAATAATTAAGTAGCTGCACATCTGTACTGTTATCACGTTCCTGCCATGCGGGCATCCAATCAAAGTTTAACAAGAGTTTGCACACGAACTCCACTGATGCACACACACACACACAAGCAGGTCACACAACATGGTCCATACGCGCAGCGTAAACCAGACTAAGCCAACGTTTGCAACAGAGAAACTTCAAAAAAATGATCCCGAACACGAATCATTACAGCTACTGTGAGCAATCAAGGTATGCATGAAAAACAACGTGGCAAGAAATTGATGCTAAGTTACCCAAAAAGACCAGCTTGAGTAATTACTGATTGCTGCAGCTGCTGATACCTAAATTGCTCTCTGATCAATAAGTTAATTGCCTTTTTTAATTATGTTGTTACTAATCCATGAAGATTGAATGAAAAAAGATCTGTTGCTTTTCGTTTATGCCTGAAAATATCAAATATTCTTTAATGTACAGTTCAAAAAAATTTGACATAAATAAATATGATTTAGATAATTTGGTAACACTTTATAATAACTACACCATTTTAAGTATTAGTTAAGCTTTAGTTGAGCATGAATTAACACGTAATCATTTATAAATCCTCACTCCTACTTTATTAAGCATTAGCAAGTTGATTATAAGTGTTGTTATTAACACGTCATCTGTGATTTAACACTAGAATCCCTGGTACTTTCAGCTTCTGCTGCAATGCCAACCTCCCCTTCTCAAAGTAGTGTTGTGGTGATCACCTTAAACCATCAACAATGTCATGAAATATTTGTTTTTACTTTTAAAATTTATTTACCTCGAAACTGTTCAATGCAGGTGAAAGAAATATTTTTAACACAGACAAATGCCTTTAAACCATCAACAATGACTTCCTGATTGCGCAATGCAGAATGTCATGTTTAAATTTAAGTTTGACTTACATTCCAGATTCCGCCACTAGACGGTCGAGTGGTTAGGGCTGCGATCTCACAATCAGAAGGTCATGGGTTCGAATCCCACTCAGGAACAGTCCACATGAAATATTTGTTTTTACTTTTAAATTTTATTTTCACCTCAAAACTGTTCAATGCAGGCGAAAGAAATATT
>NC_050514.1:32891661-32896888 GCF_002922805.2 Oryzias melastigma | reverse complement strand
CCATGACACAACAATGGGCTCTCGGACTAGAGGGGGGGAACTCTTCCCTGCGCAAATTTGCGCAGGCTTAGGAATTCTAGTGTTAAAATGATCAATTTTATACAAAATTATACGCAGAAGAATCATTATCATGTGAGGTCAAACGGAAATCTAAATGAAGCTAAAAAAAGTGATTTTCTGCTAATGTCAGTTCTGCAATATTTTATTATTTTATAATGATTTTATTTGGGTGATTTTGACACTTGTGATCCATTGCATGCTAGCTATTTTGGCTAATTTAGACATTTTTCTGTTTTTTAGGCTAATTTGGCATTTAACTAATTTTTTAGCTTGCTTTTAGGTTCAGCGATTTCAGCAATCTCACTACAGCAGCCAAATTCAGCTTCAAGCATTCACACTAGCATTTTGGCAGGTAATTGTATATATCTAGTTTTTAGTTAGTTTAAAGCTAATGATGGTCAAGATGTGTGCTTTATATCCACTTTGTATATGACTTGATTAGTCGACTATTAAAATAATTTTTTGTGGCAGCAGTAGTAGCTTGTAACGTTTCAATTGCATTCTAAATAATTGTGTGTTGCTCATCTATCTGTTTTGTTCTTTTTGGTGATCAGGTAACAAAGCCTTTATATCCAATGTTTAAAGACTTTATAAGGCATTAATAGTCCTCACTTTAGAATAAGTCACACAAACAGTTAATTAACAAGTACTAAATGTTTTCTAACTATAAATTTATCTTACATTACAAAAGGAAAGAGAGATAAGGAATATACCTCCCATCAAACTCATTTTGACAGGTGACCTTTGACCCTACACTATCCATCAAACTCATTTTGACAGATGGCATTGTATACATTTTATATAAAACCATCTGTCACCTGTTAAATTAGTTTGATTGATGGTCAAGGGTCAAAGGTCACCTGTCAAAGTGAGTTTGTTGAAAAGTATATTAGTTATCTCTCAGGAACATCAGTTTATAAATTATTTAATACCAGATTAGCAGTCTGTGTCTAAAAATGTGGATCTATATATATACATTTACAGGGTTTTTAAAATAATTTATTAACTTTGTAAATGAGCTTAAAACTTAAAGAACCACCTCAAAATAACTGGTTCGTAAATCATGTAATGCTTGATTTTACATTGTCAATGAATAAAGTCTTTTCATACTATTAATAAACACATTAAATTTAATCATTTTAAATCAAGAATAAAGTGTTAATAACAACACTTATAAGCTACTTGCTAATGTTTAATAAAGTAAGAGTGAGGCTTAATAAATGATTAATTAAGGGTTAACTCATGCTCAACTAATGCTTAAAAGCGTGCAGTTTTTATAAAGTTTTACAAATAATTTAGTTAATAATTTTCGATTATTTACACTAATCAAACATAGACTTTGAATCAATGAACTGAGATGTGTCGGTCACTAAAATGATTTTAATCTTTAAAAAGGAACATAATTATGCCATTTTTGAATGATGGTGATGATGATTTTGCAGGAAAATTTCAACGAAGTTGCGTTTCTTTTTTTCAGAAAAAAAATAAGCAATTGAACATGCTAAGGTACATATTTTATTAATGGTGTTATATTTTGATTAATTAATT
The DNA here is from genome assembly GCF_002922805.2 of Oryzias melastigma. Classification (NCBI taxonomy): domain Eukaryota; kingdom Metazoa; phylum Chordata; class Actinopteri; order Beloniformes; family Adrianichthyidae; genus Oryzias; species Oryzias melastigma. The sequence goes on along the minus strand of NC_050514.1, from coordinate 32,895,280 downwards.
AAGAAAACTTGATGTTAATTTCTTTTGTTTTTCTACAATATTTTTCCGAGCCAAAGGCAACCAAGCTGTCCTTGTATTTCTCCAGTCTGTCTTTTTTTGCTCCTCCTGCATGTCAATAACTTCACAAAAGCAGTTAGAGTTGGAAAGACATGGTTGGTTGGTTTAATTTTTCAAAAACGACAGGCATGCAGAGGAAGTCAGCTATTTTGTGCTCTGAAGACTTTCCAAAAGTAAAATGGAGCATTCCTCCATGGAGGAGTATTTGTTGTAGTTCTCCTGTGTGACCAATTTTCCTTAAGGACACTCTCTCTATATTCATATGAAATGTTCTTATCAGGGTCTTAGTGAAGCTTACCCGGAGCCAAATTGGTAGTCATACTGCTATTCATCTAATGTAGCTGATATTTATTCTGGCTTCTCATAGATTCCCATTGTGAAAAACAGTCTAACAAAAGCATATCATTGACGACTGGACCTGGTTATCCGAGAAACTATTGAAATTCAGCAGAATAATGCTCAATATTGTCTGATTTAGAGCTCTAGATGGTAGAAAAGTTCATTTTTTTCAGTTGAAACACTGTCAGAAACTCGTAGATGTATTATAGGAGACATTGCTTTACTACTACCAACATTTGGAAAGTGATTGTTTGGCTTCATTGACCCCACAACCAATAGAAAACAGTAAACTGTGTAAACATAACCTGGTAGACTGAGTGGTTATGGACCCAACTGCCTGATTTTCTCCCTATTTGGACTCTTCAGTGTAGCTTCATGGCTTTTCACAGATCTGATTTGTACATTTGCCAACAAAATTCAAGAGTACCTAGCTGCAGGTGACATGATGGATTAACATGGTGGGCAGACCCAATGGAACGATAGATGTTCAACGGAAGTTGTATTTTATCAAGGTTTATACAAAGGGCTTTTTTTAAATATATATACATTTTAATGTAAATTTTGTTTATTATTTTTTCTAAGATGTCGCTAGATAAGCAAAGTGTAATGCGGCATCCAAACTCAAATTCGCATGACCTTTTGCGAAGAGTTCATAAAAACACCGGTTACACGGTTAATGTTAATTTCTAGGTCGTCCCACTGATCTATTAATGCAGGAATCAATGCATCAGCTATGCAGCAACTGATTTAAGACTAATCTATAGAGTTCAAGTTTTGTTCCTCAACAGTTCCAGAGCTGTAGGTCAACAGGAAAATGTTGGCATTTCTCATCAAAATCAGGTCAGTTTTTATACTTCTTTTTGTCTGTTTGTATTTTATGCGTGCTCATGTCCCAGACTCCAAAAACATACCTGTTGAGTTTCTTTCTTTTTCTGCATTTCCCTTTGAAGTAAGCCAGTGTGATTGTTTCTTTTCATTTTTTTGTTTTTTTTCTCGATGGACTTTAACTCCCTCAAGAACAAAAAACAGAACAAATTGTGGATAAAACTGTGGACCAGTAAAGATGTTTTCTTTTTGATGTATCTAACTCTGTGTTAGAACTTTTAGGGAACAAGTCAACTCATACTGACGTGCTTTAGATTTAAAATGATAAAAAAAGGAATTTAAAGCTTCAAAATACGGTTAAAAATCTTAAATAAAACATGTATTTTTTTTAAAACATAACCAATTGGTGCCGTCAATTCAATTTTTAGCATCGCTTCATTTATTTATCCATTGACTTAAAGCTACTTTTTAACTTTATACTTATTTTTCTTTGAGACAATTATGGATTTTTGTGGGTTTTATTTTAGTTTTTTCTTTTTTTTTTTTTTTTTTAGTCGTCCGGTCTTTTTCAGTCCCATTTCAAACAGAAACATATTTTTTTATCATGTTCGTCAAAGTAAAAATAGGCAAATATTACTGAATTGATCTTTGTCAGAACCGTGACAGCTTTAGTACAAGTTCTTTCATTTGGTAGACCCACATACACATAATAGAATTGTTCCATATGTGAAATAACTCACAAATCAAATCCATGCAGACGCGCGTAATGATAACAGTAACGAGTTTACAGAGAAAACAACTAAATCATGATGTAGAGATCTAATTTCACTGAATAAAAAATATTTACTTGTCATTTATAACATGATTATAGTTATTGGTTTGTGCGTTTAAAGTCTAACTCAGATTTATGGAGATTTTGAAATAGCAGCAGCTTTAGAAATGTTTGAATTTAACGGTTTTTAAAATCAAACATAACTTTAGAAAGATACTGATTTCATCAACGGTGAATACAAAAGGTATACTTTGATAAAAAATAGATGAATATTTCTAAGTCCATGACGGCAACGTAGCAAAATGCTCAACAATAAAAAAGAGGCACAAAGAAAATGTAAAATTGAAGCAGATTAGGATTCTTTTTTAAACAGCATAACATTACAAACTGTTTTGGTCCGATTCATGGAGAGAAAATAGACTCACCCAGATTTGTGCGCAAGTAATTCTTGATTTGTGTGTAACTTTGGATTTGTGCTTGACTTTAGATTTGTCTGTAACTTTAGATTTGTGTGTGCCTAATTCTTTATTTGTAACTCATACAATACATTTTGTACATAAGTACAAAAATTATTAAATAAAATGTACACATGCACAAATTAAAATTACAACAGCGTGAGACTAATTACGGACACACAAATAGGAATGATACTATTTTCTCTCCATTTATTAACATGCAAGGTTATATCTGAATTTGTTCAAAAATTTCATACATATGTCTAAAATAATCAAATACTGTTTGCATTAGTTTAACCTTAATGGTTTCTATAATATTTTTTTAAGATAATTCATTAATTGTATACTGACTCTGCTCTTATAATCACACTATATGTTTGAATTTGTTTGTATTGGTTCACTAAAGCCTAAAGATAAAGATCAAACAGCAGTCTATTTTTTTATCTTATTCTTACTTTTTCTTCCTCATATGAATAGTGTGAGAGCAAATGTCCTCTCTAAAATCTTGTTTCTTCTCTTCAAAAGTGTATAAAACTTCAAACAATCTTGTCAAAGTTTGCCCATCACTTGTCAAAATCAACTGAATGTTTTTACAGAAAATCAACAACAAAAGTTCTTAAGGCAGATGTGAGAGCAGACTCATTTCCACCTCCAGGGATAAACATGTAATTCTAAAACTACCAAGGCCAGCTTTTCACTTCACCAGCAAAAGAAAAAGCGATGATTGTTATTTTCTTAGGTAAATCAGATTCTTGTGGGACAAGGCATTCTGTCAAGCTCGTTCAGGTTCAGTTGGAGAAATTTACTGAACATCTTGATGGTTTAAAACACATCAGTTTGTGAAAACAGGAATAAAAAGGTTTCTTTGTGTCACACTGCAGATGTGTGTGAAAAGCTTCTCGTAGAGTGAAGCTAAAAGACAAAAATCTGTTATGTTTTTTCTGAGTACCGAGGGGAAAAAGAGACGATTAACAAAGCAGCAGATGAGGCCTTGAGTTATCTTAGTGTCCTTTTCATCTGAATCCTCTGCAAAAACACAGCACATTGATCTAAAAAAGCCTCGCCACGGTTTTGTGACAGCAGTCGTATCCTTGACTCTGAAATGTATGATTAGGTCAGCTACAAGTTTTTATGGTGCTTCATAATAAGTTGGCACAACTTGGCTGACAAA
>NC_050514.1:32819579-32891656 GCF_002922805.2 Oryzias melastigma | reverse complement strand
AAAAAAAAAAAAAAAAAAAAAAAAAAAAAAGATTTTCTACATTCAAGGTGAATTTCACAATGTGATCATTTTGAGTGCTTATGGTGAATGTTTAACCTTTTGCTGAAGAGTGCAGGATGTGAGGTAAAACATCAGATGCATGAAGCCTTACAAACTACTGCCCTACAGGTGGATACAGGCTGTCGGCAGGTGAAAAATCGCAAACGTACGGGGCGAGACCGCTCAGTTAGCCTGAAGAACCAAAAAGTTCAAGCCCATTTTTTTCTACGGTACAGTTGTGAGCGACTAGTCAATGCCTGAGCAGGCTGTGACCTCTGCAGGCCACAGCGACTCTCTGTCTACCCGCCAGCCAGACATCCGGGGCCGGCATGGTGGGTGCCCTCATGGGCTCTGCGACTGACTGGCGACTTGTCCAAGGTGCACCCCGCCTTTGCCCAATAGAAGTCAGGACTGGCTTCAGCAACACCATGGTCCCAAAAGGGATATAGTGGGTTAAGACGATGGATTAAGACGATGGATGGATGGATGGACGATGTTGGATTTGAATTCCACCTGCTGATCGAGTCACTGAACAAATCACATGCCTAAAGGTGAGTCCCTGATTGGCTGATCCAACATAGACAAAGTTCAGATTTTTTTAGCTTTGTGCGCAATGCAGTTCTCAAATCACGATACTGCTGGACTGATGCGCCATCCCTCATGCCAAAGGGTGTCGTACAGATTTTTCCTTTTTTTCAACCCCTCCCAAATCTTGTGGTTTGCACAAGGAGTCCGTTAGTGCTGTTCACATGATAAGTACATGTGTGCACTTCCCGTGTTCAACCTATTAGAAATGAGATAAATGAAATAATCTGAGCGTAGTATTTGTGCACCGCCAGTAAGGAGCCAGTAGTCACACCTTACTAATGACTAGAGAGAGGTGTAAAGATCATCTGGACTTCATAAGTATGGGCAACTTACATTGGCCTTGCAAATACTTCATGTTATGCTTACTCCAAAGACAATACAGTGAACTCTTGTTTATATTTTGGTGCAGATTACATAGTAAATATTACCTACAGTAGTTGGAACCTGGTGTTTAATGGTGTTCAACCTTTCTTAGAAAAATGAGTTCAGCATTTTAGAATAACACAAATCTGATTGTGATCAAAGATTTGTGTAGATTTGTCAAACTGAAAGCTTTTTGTCCAGGAGATTGGGCATGGAGATTGATTACCAATTGGAGTGCAGAACAGTTTTCTGTAAAAAGTATGCAAAATGTCACAAAAAAAATCTGCAAAACCATGGAAGATAAACATATGTTCCATTTTCATGGCGTTCCTTGAGGTGGACAGACATACGAACTGCAGCACACTCCCTCTACAACCTTTCATGCATGGTTGTGGACGACCCAAAAACCTGCAGCACCCTACGGGTACCCGCCAAAAGGTGCATGTGAATAACACTTAACCGACCCTCAATAAAAAGAAAAGTTGCTTCCCTGAAATCTCAATAATTTTGAGAGGTTATAAAAAGAAAGCCACCATTGTCTGATCAATTTTACTGACGATCTAACAAAGATGAAATCTACCTTTGATAAGATAAAAACAAGATGACAGGAACAAAAACATGTCAGCAAATATTCCCCATTTAATGCATCAAACCTTCATTACACTTCAACCAAGGACAGAAAGTCCGGCGTGATTCATTAGGCGGATGACAGCATGGCGCTCCACCACAGTCGGTGAAGGTACAAAGCGTGTGCGGTTACAGAGCCAATTCATTTAGATACTGATAAAGGTTTTTCTTTTTTAATTACAGCATCGCGTTGATGGCTCGGTGACATTTAAAAAGCCTCTAATTATTTTGCACAGGGAAGGAACCATTAGAAAGTGCTGAACTGAAAGAGAGGTTGAACTTGGCTTTTGGTGTCATTCAAAGTTCAACCTGCAGCTACAGACAAGAGACAATTAGAGGGACTCTTTGACAACTCCAAAGAACAGAAAGTACAAAGTTCTTCAGATGTGCAAACTTTGTTATCCAAATCAAAGAAATATTGATTCTTCTTTTTTTTCCGTGGGTCAAATATGCAGAGACTGAATATTTTAGTGGACAATTCTTTAAAATGGAGAACAAATGAGGGAATCTGTCGCCTGCCCTACAGTCAGACACAAGAAGAGAAGTGCAGCTCTTGTGCGGAAGCTCCAGCTTCAGATTTATGAGACACCAGAAACAGATAAAACAGGATTACTGTGATTTCCAGAACCTGTACTGTCAGCCTAAGCTGCAAATGAAAGCTATCAGTGAGACCTTAGTCACATGCATCGGTAAAGGGGTTGACCTATAGGGGTGCTGTGGGTTTTTGGGTTGTCCGAACCCGTGGAGGGTCGCATCTGAAGAGGAGCGCAGATGAGTCTTACAGTGCCATTTAGACTTGTACAACCACATTAAGGGACGTCATGAAAACGGAACATACCAATGTAATCCTATTTCATACATTTCCCCTATTGTGTTTTTTTTTTAGAACATAACTCCCACAATAAATGTTGCTAGTAGGCTGCCAGAAGTTGGAGAAAGTGTGGTTCACTGGGGTTCTGCCCTCTATTTTCATTCGGTCTATTCTTTATCATCTATTTTTTATTTAGGTCGTCATGCCTCTGTTTGGTGCAGTGTGATTCATTTGTTGTTCGGAGAGATTCCAGATTCCAGGTGCCTTGTCTGTGCTTCTGTTCTTGCCCGTGGACTTCACCTCTGGCTCGTTTCCCTCCCCCAGCGGTACCAGCTCCATCTGGATGAAGCTCATCTGCTACACTATTCAAACATGTAGTTGTAGAGTTAGATGAGCTAATTCTTCTTGAACAGTCCTGGTACATCGCCCATCCATCCTGGGATAGGATCTCTCGTCCATGTGGACATCCCTCAAGTTTCTTTTTTTCCCTGGAATCAGTTTTTTTTAAGGACTTTCTCCTAACTGAAAAGGAGGGTCTAAGGGCAGGGATGCCCAGTTTAGTTTAGCAACCAGCTATTGTTTATACTGACATTATGTTTTTGTATAATGACCGGTGTGAAGCCCTTTGAGACACTGTATTGTGATGTTGGGCTGTATAAATAACACTGAATTGAATTAAATAAATGAGGGAAGAGTGTATTTTCTATGTTTTAGCTGTAACAGAGGATTGGCAAGGCTACTGGAAGCAGTACGGACCTATGGGTGATGTTGTGAAACGGTGCCATGACAACACACTCTAGTAAAGGACTCTACAACGTGCGGCTCCAGAGCCATACGTGACTCTCTGGTTAAAGAAAAATAAAAAAAAAAAGTTTTTACATTTAAAAATTAACTGTAAAGTAAAAAGTGAGAAAGTAGTAGAGGAAAAATATGCAAACAAACTCAAACTTTAACTCATAAAAAACAGTTGTAGGACAGTACTACAAGCCAAACTACAACACTGACAACTTTTTGTGCGTCCTGTCCTACAGAAAATCAATGGACGTCAACAAGTACTTAATTAATTAGCTCAGATTTAATTTTGGTTTGTAAAATTTACCTTTGATGCACCAAAAATAGTAAAATGATCTGTATTTCTATTTAATCACTGCTTAAATTACACTTGCTGCATTGAGATAATCATATGTGACAGGGTGTCTTTTTTTTGAAAGGAACTCACATGAACTTCTGTCGATTTTTTTTAAGGCAATTGTCTTTTAATATTTATGCTTTATTCATGAAAAACAAACAACAGTTAATTTATATTCATCACAGTAGTAACAGTAGCATAAATACAAATCAGTGTCTTATTCTTTTAGAGGGTTAAGAAAGACTTTGTGGCTCCTACTGGGTTGTATTCAGTGAGAAATCAACCCGAATGGCTGTTTCAGAGTAGAAGGTTGTAGCCCTCTGCTCTAGTCGTTAGTAGGGTCCCAGTTCTGTACCCCAATGACCTCACATGAATACCCGATACATAAGTATGAGTAGAACAGCAATAGGATGTCATTAAAAACTACTCTGTCTAATGTCCTTATTTCTAACAGTCAGGTTGTGCACAAGCAGCCCACACTTATCACATGAACAGCACTAACAGGCTCCTAGTGCAGTCTCCATAATTTGAGAAGGGTTAAATAAAATTAAACGTTTATTTGACACGCCCGTGTCTCATCTATTTCCCCCTAATTTATTATTTTATGTCTTGTAAGTGTTTACTATGACCTATCGTCTGCAGCATGGACGTATCCCATGTTTAGGGTCACTAATTGGTCTATGACCTTGATAAATGGTGCAGAACCTCGTACAGGTTTGCCCATTTTTCAGCCTGTATCCACCCATAAGGGCACTTATGACAACAGCTTAAGTCACTGTGTATATTTATTGTTTTAGTAGAAGTCTGGCTCGCTGCACTTGTATTTAATTTCAGTTCCTGGCTTTATCTGTTGTGGCAAGCATGCAGTTAACCCTCCAAATAAAAGGTTTGTAGCACCATGACTTATTTATGCACTTACATTTGTGCTCTAGTGATCCTCACACCCCTTACCTACTTTTCTTTCTACTCCTGGTGTTCTGTATTCAAATCACACCCTTGGTTTTCACCCGGTCAAAAGTGTATTTCTGCTCCGTCTGTTTCTCTTCCATCACCATTTCCTAGCAGATTCTCTGCAGGTCTCAGCATTCATTTCTGTCTCCAACCCGTTTCTGCCCCCTGATGCTACAGTTCATTCTCCAGACAACGTTTCTGCCCCCAACCGAGCTCTCGCTCTCGGATCTGTTTGCTTTGTGGATTTGAGTTACACTGTTCTTGTATATCATGTTTCTGGATTTTTGTCTGCCAGACTGGAGTTGCCTGTAATTTGTCTGTCGCACCTCAATACACTCGTAAATCTTTCCTCCTGGTTGTGTGGACTGTCCATGCGCTGCTCACTACTTACCTAAGAAAAGCACCAAGAATTTGTTTAGATGTAAGGAACCTGTTTTGTGAGATACATTAGCATTTTTTTTTATTTATTTTGAGCCTGAGCACACATATATACTTACATAAAACCATACAAAGTACACATTTAACCACTATATTTTAAGTGTTAAGACACACATACACATTTCAAGACTTGAATATCAATAATGTACTTCTTTTTTTAACACGTACATTATTTTTCCAGCTCAAAACAGGGATGGGATGAAGAAAAAAATGAATGTTCCGATCTCTAAATAACTACTATTTTACAATTTTACTAATGTGACAAATTTATTAATTTTCAGATTATTTTAAAGTCATAATTAGAAAAAAAAACAGTAAAATATTGTCGGGTACTGTTTATCGGGTTACGTATTTATCATAACACATGTATCGCAATACATATCGTATTGACAGACTTCTAGCAGCAGCCTCAACTCCAACTCTTTTTGGTTTGCAAATTAAAACTGTTTTGATGATTATGCTCTTTAATGCACCGTAATGCAAAGTTAAGTGCAATCTGTTCAACATATGCAGGGGGAAAGACTTGGAGCTCTTCCTAGGCAGCTACTAAGAATCAATTTGTGCTTCTTGGCTGATGTTGTGATGGATAATGAGTGCTCAAATGCCACTTGCTGTTTGAGGCCCTTTTGCAACAACATGCTGAAAGGCCATATTCAGAAAATCATCATTTTTTCATGTTAATAAAAAACTGTTTTTTTGTTGAAATGGGGAAAAAATTCAAAAAACCTTAAATACATAAATTTTTTTTGTTTTCAGAAACATATTGGAGCTGAAAAAAAGGGAAAGTGCTGCACTTTTTACCCCAAAACATGCTCCAACATGACCAAATCCAACAAAAAGGGTAGGAATTATGTATTTTTATTTAAATTGTATATGATAAATTCAAAATTTACCTCGTGAATGAGATTACCTGATTCATTTTGATTCAAACAGATAATCATTTGTTAACAAAGTGCAGTTTGTTCAGTGACAAACGTTCATATTGTAGCCAGCCCACCCTCTGAAAAACACCTATTGCATATTCACATTAATAGCACAAATGCAAGTGCCACCTACACTTCAGAGCCCGTCCACACGAGGATATGTAAATGTGTCTGATGAGACTGAGGAACGTGTGAAAACAAAGTGGATTAATAAAAAGAAGGAGCGCCGAAACCCCTTAAAGAATTGAGCTTTTTTATGAAAACCAGTCCACTTTCTCCTCCCTGATTCCCCCTCACGGTAAAAAGGATGCAATCAGTGAGAAAGGACGGCATCCGACGGCAGCGATGCAATCAGACAATAGATGCAGAATGCAGTGGGACCAACAGAAAGCTCTTCAGATGATAGGAGGAATAAGAGAAGCTCGTACTCGAGCCAAGCGATGGCACCTGGGGCTCTTAAGTAATCAGACATGCTCCCCATTAAAAAAAAGAGCACAGCACTTTGAAGTTCAGAGGCGACTGCTGTAATGCTCTGCACCACTAGTGGCTGATATTATTGGAGAAGACAGATAAAAGGTCTAGAGAGATTTTGAAAGGTAGACAAGTGATGTTTAACAAGGCAATCTACAGGGCAAATGGTTCGATGTCCCCTGACCGAATTGACTCTTCATCCCTGGGCGAATGGAGGCTGGGATCTCATCACACTTGCTGAGAACCACAGATTGATCCTCTTGTGTGAGGCCATTAACTGTCTGAACTTGGATCAATGATCAAGGAGTTTATTTTTTCAAACTGTGAAGAAGAGACGTGTTAAAGTTGTAGGAAGTGAAACTTGTATTTAGGCTCACTATGTAGTGCCCACGGAGTGCTAAAAAGTGCGTACTAATGACTCCAGGGAGCAGCTCGGGGTCAGAGGAAAAAGAGCTCAGCACTAGCACACAGAGAGCTGTTTAGACTCATTCATTTATGGCGGTGAATGCTTGTCAGAGGGGCATGTCTGCTCCTTCACCTTCAACCCTGGAAGAGGCTGGAGAGCCGAGAAATGAACAGAGAAGCAAAACCTTCAAAGATGGCTGCCCTTTAAGTTGCAGAAAGAATAGCTTTCCGCTGCTCCCGCCACATCTTCTTCCTTGACAATAAAGCTTCAAGTCTTTTTAAAACGAGTCCACAAACCTCTATTTCAATCTGACTTCTCTGGTTTTATCTTCCAAAAAAATCAAACATACGCTGTCCCTTTGATGTTCTCCTTCCTGATCCGATCCGGCCTTATCATTCCCAGATAGAATAGCATCTTCAGCTCTGCTGCCTCCAGCCTCACTGACACTCAGCCTGTTAACACGCACATGTCTGATAATCATCACATTTTTAAAGTGACCATGTAAACAAGATCATCTAAAAACTGAAGTTATCTAATAATTGGAAATCCAATCGGGACGTGTAGATTTATCCATGAAATATTAGCCTTTCCGGCATATATCATATTGATTTCATAGACTAACATCTGTGTGTGTGTTAAGAAAAGAAGAGAACCAGAAGATGTGGAAGATGTGAGACCTCAGGTAGCATTGAGTATCCAAGGAAACCCCTTATGGAATGCAAAGGGAAGATATTTTAAAAGATTTATTAACATCTAAAGTGAGACCACTGTCTACAAAGACCATATTAACAAATTGTTTACAATCTTAAATGTATGAACTATCTTTATCAACATTATATTGGGTGTTTTGCAGCACCTCATCTAAAGTGTTACCTTTAGATAAACTTCCCGTTCCAGTATACATGTACATAGATTTACTACTTGCTGCTGATTTGCTGGATCAGTTGTGTTCGGTCAATCAGAACCTCGATTGCTCTGATCCAGAAAATTAGAGGTAAATAGAGCTTGAGAAATGGAAAACAAGCAGGGTGCTGGAATGCAAGCATGAGCTTTGCATTATACCCATTCTGATGATTGAAAAGTCTTGGCTAATGGCAATGGCTTTATCTATTTTTGCATTGCCAGATTGAAAAAAAAAACACCTGTTCAAATAATGTTACTTTAAAAAAGCTTTTCTACTTAGCTACTGATTCACATCTTATTTTGAAAAAAAAAAAAGTGGAGTAAATACTTTTACAATAAAGGTTAAAAAATAAAAAAGGCAGACCTTAATTGCTGTAATTTCATGCTTAAAAGTGTCGTTCCACCTGCAAAAATCTGCTGGCATCTTCAGCCGATCACTCACATCTCTAAGACCATTGCAGTGATGAATGACAGTAGTGCAGCCATTAGCAAGCGCGCTTGACACAGAGAGGTCATGCTGTAATGTAGATCCCGACGCGGCGTGGTTGCGCCATCAGTCACGGTTGGCGGATGGGAAACGAGTGGGAGATGCTCGGGCTTCAAACAGATAAACGACTCCACCACTCCACAGAGGCAACCATTGTTCTGCTCCGGACCATTGCTTTTCTGCTTCCCTCAATAGCCGGTTTGGGGAGAAGTGGGTTTTTAAGCCAGAGGTGGTGGTAGAAGAAAAAAAAAAGAAATAGACACATACCAGAACAGTCAAGAATTGTGTGCGAGCATACATAGCATTTATTTGCCCACTGCAATTTACTCCTGACAAGTTAAGGAATAAGTTGTCAAAATAAATTGGAATGACAAGCAACTCATTTCACACAGAGGGAGGAGAGAGGGAAAACGTCAGGACAATGTGAGATGGAAGAAAATAAAGATGAGAGAAAGGGGAATTTAACCGAGGAAATGCAAAAGGAAAGACGAAGCAGAAAATGAGAGGAAAAGAAGAAGACATCTGAACAGACAGGAGAGCAATGACTTTCTCCAAAAGGTCAGTTTCTCCTCTCTTCATTTGTCACTTTGATTGAATTTGCCAATTAGCCACAGAGTGCTACACTCCCAGAGAGGATGGGAAACAACCTAATCAGAGCTGTGGAAAAGATAGATCAAGATGAGCTGGATAATTTCAACCGTGTATTGTTGCAACATATTCATTCAAATTACTGGAATGGAGCTCCTTTTTTTAACTTAGATGAATGAACGAAATAGAGTCAAGTTGTTTAGAAAGAAGACATCCAATGCTATGGAAAAAAAAAGAAAAAATAAAGAAAAAATAAGTCAAAAAGGAGAAGCAACAATGAGAAAGATGGGGAGACACCCCGGGCCCCAGGAAGTTGGACAGGAGATCAATGGCGAGAGGATGCAGCCTGACAATGCAAAATGGCACAAGAAGGAAAGAAATAAGGAAGAGCTTCTCAGAACAGAATGCAAAAGTAGGCTCGGCGCCTTAAAGGGATGAGCTGTTACAAAACAACTGCTAGCAAATGTTAGATTCAGCTGATGTACAAAAAAGGGATTCTGCCAGAATTAAAATTAGAATTAATGAAATGGAGAAGAGTTGGGTTTAAAATTGTCAACAGAGAAGAGAACAGTGAATTAAAGAAAAAGAAAATGTGGATTTTTTTTAACAAAGTTCTTCTAACTTTGGAAATAAATAACCTTAAATCACAAACATCTAAAAGTTTTCTACAAAAAAATGTGTATGTTTAAAAGTTAAATTATTTCACAGTGAGCTATTTCTGTTCATTCATTTAGGAACTGACCTACATATCAGTTCAGATATGAATGTGGGAAACTTAAAAGCATATTACCCGTACATCACTACATCTCCTAATGGTTGTGCATTTTTTTTTTAATAGTGGTTTTATTTATAATACATAAAGTTGGGAAAGCAAACAAACAAACAGCAAAACCAAATCTTCACAGTTAAAGCACAGCCCTTAGAACAAAAAGAACATGAAAGGCATACAGATGTTAAATTATTAGTTCAACCTGTAATATTTCATAATTATGATTTTGGTTGTGCATTTTTAAAAAGAATTAACCAAAAGTTAAGCACCCAGACTTAACAAAGTTAAGCCCCCCAGAGTGTCTTGGCTGCAGACAAGTTGGCACCAAAAGTAGTAAGTGTTGAGAAACAACAAGAAAATCTTTAAGAAGATTAACGAAAAAGTAAAAAGAAAAAGACTGGGCTCACACTGCATCTGGTCACTCACTTTAGCTACGGTCCTGCTACAGTCACAGGATCTGATGTCGACCTCACAAGACTCCAAACTCAGGTAGATTTCACGTAGAACCCGCCATTTCTTTAGGAAGTACTAGTAAACAAACAATCATTTGTCGTGATTTTGGATTATATTCACAACACGTTTTTTTCTGTGTGACTCATCTTCATACAATGGGTAAGCCCATTCTAGTACTTCTGACAGGAAGTTTTCCCCACATGGATAAAGTATCTAAACTGCTTAGTGTCCCACTATCCACCTACTTCTAGATTTGACACGTCCTCAACCAAAGGGTCAACATAGAGCATTACAATTCTGTCTTACTTTAGCCTGAGCACTGGCGGGAAGAATCCAGGCAACCGGATCCCACCACACATCTAAGAAAACCCAAGAAATAACATGAAATTGACCAAGACTAGCCCCCCTCAGTAGATTGCAAATTCATCATTATCGTGATATTGGTCTGTGCAATACATGTATCGCAAAAGAAGGCATAAATTAAGATAAATGTCTACTTTAAATGTTTACACACATGCTGAATACAAACTTATGGCAGCTTGAAGTATTTAACAAAATTAATAGTCGGTTTTACACATAATGTTAAATGTCTCTGTGTTGTCTTGAGGCAATTTTTGATTTAGTTATTAGGTTAATATGTTGATAGAGGTTTATCAAAAAGTTGAAGAAAAAAGAAACAAAAAAAAATAAAAAAATAGAAAAGTAAATTTACCGGAAATAACAACTTCCGGTTTCATGTCATCAGAGCAGGTGAAATCCAGCATGTGGTTTAAGATATCTGTCACTACCACACTGAAGCTCTGTCAAGGCAACGCTGTAAGTTTGTCATGTTGTTTATATACAGAATAACATATTTTTGTTTTATTTGTTTAGGATTCGTACGTTAAAGTGTCGATAAAATACTGTTATTTTACTACATGTCATGTTCGATTTTTTTATATTTGTTACAGTTTCTTCCAAACTGGAGAAGAAATTAAAAACTCAAAACATTCCTTCTTTAATGGCTTATCTATGTGTTTAAGTGGTAAGATAACAGCCTCCTAAATGTGGGTCTTTTTGAGAATAATTCAAGTTTGTTGACATTTATTTAAATAAAACTGTTGCATTGAAATGGAAATTTGATATTTGGTTGTCTTATCATTGAGAGAGTGATTGCCAATATTACACATATTACTTGTATCGTGAACTGCTAGCATGGCTACAACAAAGGTCGCTCTATGGAACCCCAGATGGGATTTCTGGCGCCATTATAAAAAAAAAAAAAAAAAAACAGAAATCATTTGAGAAAGTTCCAGCAGGCCAGCCTACTATTGTCAAAGAAGACAGTTTGGTTTTTGGTCACATGTAGAGGCTTGGATTTAGAAGAGTTGGGTTACTCCATGCAGATTTGCAAACTGCATCCCAGAATATGCTACAAGGATGATAAATTTTAGCTGCCGGCTGACTTGTACCTTTTGTAGATTTCCTTCAGTGAAAAATGGGCCTTCTTCATCATGTATCATCAAGACAAATGCTCACTTTTCAAAAGCAACAGGAAAAAAATGACACAAAAACCGGCACATTCTGGTAAATGAGGCTCCAGCATGAATTAAAAATGAAAAGATGTCTTAAAATTAATTTAAGATAACAACAAAATCTAAGACAAGATGAGAAGGCGAGAGTGAGGGGAAAAAAAAAGATTAAAAGCTAAGAATGGAGACAAGAGGAAAGGAAAGCTGGATGAATAATGGAACAAAGATGTAAAATCTGTGTCATTATTCTGTTTCCCATATCCACTCTTGTAAGAGCACCATCAGATCCCGGATCAGACACAAACCAGAGCGAGAAGCCGGAGACAGGCGAGAGGCACGGAGCAGAAAATGGGATTCATCAAGTCATCGCTTTCCTCCCTTCACTCAACTATCCATCCACCTCCCATTTCCCCTGTTCTCAGTCATTGGATACCATCAACCACACACACACACACACGAGCAAGAAGTCATTTATGGGCACTAAGCATTCCTGTGATCTCTCAGTCTGTGATATTGATCTGCCACAACTGGCAACACACACACACAAACATACAAACAGCTACCGGCTGATAGGAGGAGGTTGATGACAGTGACAGAGGGGCCGCATGCAGTTGTGGTTAACAACCAGCTCACAGATAGTCTGACACCTGAGCGTGTGTCTGTGCCAGATTAATTACAGCTCAGCATTAATGTTGCACGCTCACGCAGCCTCGCAGGCTCCGCCATTCAGTCGTGTCCAAACACAGACATCGCTTTCATCTTTTTCATTTTCCTCCTCTTGCGCACGGATGCATTACAACAATTAAAAGTGTGGCTTTGCTTGTTCGCTCTGTCCCCCCCCCGCCTGACACGGGCGCGCAGCAGTAGTCGAGGGCGTGTTTTTAACGGCGCTCCAGCACCGCGTTAGCAGATTACCGCTCGGGGCGTGGATGCTCGTTATCACGCGTACGTGCACAAACTCATCCTAAAAGAAACGCACTGTGAGTTGTTTATGTGCTTACGGGAGACAGGTCGTTCTATGACACCTCCAGGCCTGGAATCAGATTACTCTGACGATGCAGTTTGGATGACAGGAGTGTTTTTGAATATGCAGTTCTGTGCTGCAGTACATAATTCTTACAGTTCTCTTATCACTATTACTCAAGTATATGTTGTCTTCCTGTATTTGCTGCTAAAGGGAGAAGCCTTACACGCAGGATGCCACCAGAATCAATCTATAGCCGAAGCGGAAATTTCATAACTTTAGGAAACCCTTTCAAAAAGGATATTTGAAAACTTTTCAGAACTATAAGCTTTTAAGCTTTTGAACGTGAATAAACTGTAACTGACTAGCAGTTTAAGGTGCAAGGTGAGCTTCAAATCGTTTTCAAATCGCTTAATCGTTTTATTTCTTTCGTGTCAATATTAACAATTGTTCACATTTGTATAACTACACCCATTTACCTGCAGAGAAAAAGTCACTGAAATGCTGTTTTTTCTCCCCGAATCAGCAAACTAGAGCCACAAAATGCAGTTTTTTCTCTGTGAATCAGCTAATTAGAGCCACAAAATGCAGTTTTTTCTCTGTGAATCTGCTGATTAGAGCCACGAATTGCTGTTTTTTTCTCCCTTAACCCTTCTGCTCTCCTTGGTTTGTTTACATTAAAAGTGGGGTCATCTGGACCCCACAAGACAGTGCGCTGAACGTATTTTTATCATTGATTTTTGAGTTTCACTAATGTCTATGGCAGACATAAAATACTGTCCACCTTTGTCCACATTTGTCATGGAAGAAATCACATTTCAATATGTGGTTGGAGTCATCTGGACCCCAAAGATAGGGGAAGGGTTAATCAGCTGATTAGAGCCGCGAAATAACTTTTTTTTTCTCTGTGAATTAGCGAATCAGAGCCATGAAATGCCAAATTTTCTCCCTTAATCAGTTAATTAGAGCCACAAAATGCAGTTTTTTTATCTGTGACAGAGCATCACGAAGGGTCGAAAAAAGAGAGAAAAAACAGGAAAAAAGGTTGAAAGCTATAAAAGGGGGTTTCCGGGTGAGGACTTCCAGCCCAAAATTTCAAGCGCAAATTATGTTTTTTTTTTTTTTTGCGCCCGGCTCCAACATGGGGAGGGACTTCCGGCTATTAATTTTCAGGCGCCATATTTTTTCTCTGTAGCCAGATTCTCTTGGCAAAAGATGCTGCAGATCCATCTTTGAACGGACAGATTATACAAGAAAATGGTTTCAAATCCACTATTGGAGGCTTAGTTATTACAAGTGCCTAATCAAATGATCAAATGATGATTTAGAGAACCATTTCAGAAACTTGAGCTTTAAAAAAATCTTGAGGGTTGCACTCTGAAATCAGAGACGCACCGAGGATAATAAAAGAGCCATTTTTGAATGACTAATACGTAGGAAAAGATTGTCTAATCAAGATTCTCCTGTGTTGGTGATGGCTTTAGAAAAAAAAGGTAATGAACCTGCCCGTGCCAAGTGATTAAGCTATTCTCACCTCAATGTTAACAAAGGTGCTCTGTGGTCGGGAACAGTACAGCCCAAAAGGGTTTGATAAAAAAAAAAAAAAAAAGTGAGACTAGGTTCAAGAAAAATAAATTAACAAACTTAATGAAAGTGAAGTTTCACACTAAAATGAATGAATCCCCTTAATGATGTTTTCCTCCAAAAAGACACGAATCCTCTCTGAATAATGAATAAAACCCAATACCTATTTCTGTAGGATTGCTTAGATTATAGTTCCAATGTTGACAAAATGCAGAGAAAAAGAGGGTTTTAGACAAAAAAGACACTAATAGAAATGAACTGAATATATTCCCAGAACTTCTAGAGCTGCCAGGCATGAGGTCTTGAGATGGATGCAGTGAACGAAGACATAAAGGTAGCTGGCATTAGAGTAGAGGACACAGAAGACAGAGTTAGGGTCAGGGAAAAGCCAAAAGGAAAAGAGGAAGATTGGCAGCCCTTCACATACAACTCTTTTTCACATTTACTTCAGCTTTTTTTAACCAAAGTATTTGTAGAGTCCATTAGTGACAAAACATAGTTTATTGCAGGCACAGAAATGGCTGCTTGTTCGACTCTCGGTCCATATCAAAGGTTCATAGAGTAAAATGCAATGGATAAGATCAGAATCAGGTCTCAGGGAGGAGCTTTGACCGTTGCTAAAATAACCCTCAAAGTAAAACTGTCTAAATCAAAAAGCCATGAGAGTTGAGAGAGTCCTTCAATCAAGTCAGACAGACAGTGGGTTCACAGTGTTTTATAAAAAGAAAGAGTCCAAATTCATTCACTACTCTACAGTCAGTGCAATATAAAGTCTCATTTCCACTGAGTACGGTCCGATATTTTGAGTGTTTTCATTGCTAAATGGGACTATTAAACCAGGGGTGTCTAAAACCTTCTGCTGGTTTTCCAGAAACACCTTCCTTATCTGCTGTTGATCGCATGGATCAGTGTCTCTATCCAATAAGGAGTTTCAATGACAGGTTAGTTGGAAAGCATGTAGGACATCATCCCTCCTGGTCTGGATTAAACAATACCCAACCGTACCTCTTGGGGCCACTATCAGTTGTAGGTCCATTGAAAAGTATTTGGTTGGGGCGGAGCTGCTGTGGCCACCCATTGATTGGCATAAAGCGATGAGATTAGAAAGCGCCAATATATCGCTTATTTAAGATAACGTTTCTAACGTTTGTAAGCATTCAGTTTTTTGGTGGTTTCCTGTGTATTCTTTTGGTCATGAGTATTCTTTTTAGTTGCCCACAATCTTCTTTCAAACAACATTAAAATCCTGTTATACACGATGTACATAAAGTAAAACGATACAAAGACGAGCGGCTGGATGACCTCTATTATTGTTGGTTTTCTAGTCCAGGATGAGGGGAAGAAGATGGATGGATGGATGAATGGATGGATGGGTAAAAGCACGCTCAGTAGATTATCTCGCGCTATGCTGTAGCTTTGTTTGTTTACAACAGAACTCACTACTTCTTCTACCCCTGTTTCCGGTATTTTAGACAGTTCTGTGTGGTCTATGTAGACGTTTCTTATAATCCTCTGCAGTTTTTCAGGGCCCTTGTACAGGATTAAAGACATTTTGCACATATAATTGCAGCACACGTTTCTGTGGCAACCACTCTCACCAATCAGGAGTGAGCTTGATTGAAGGCCACACCCCTACCACTTGAAAACGAGCCACACAAGACCCGTCACTCAAACGTTTCAAAGAGGGACCATCAAAAACCACCTGCTTTTACCGAGGCATCTGATTGGTCAATTTATAGCTTAAATAAGTTTTAATAAAGAAAGATAATTTTAAAAAAGGGGGATTATCAAGAACACGTTAACTGAGTAATAGTTTTCTCAAAAGGAATCTATGGGATTTTGTCTTCTTTGAACCAGGGTTCACTTCCTGTTTGGAACGTCAAAAGGGGAGGGGCCACTGAGTTCGGCTCTCAGACACAGTCTGATGGTCACACTTACAATTAAATAGCTAATATTTTTGATCAAGATAGTTGTGTTTGAAAAATCCAACAAACACGACGTTCGTTTCCTTTGCACTTCTTTATTTCTCTCCCGCTCATCACATGCCATCACAGGGCAGAGCGCGCCCAAAACGAAAGTGCCGAGATCTCGCGATAGAACAGAGTCTCGCGAGAAGTTACAACAGGAAGTTAACAATCTCCATCTTACTTTAAAAAAAAATTATATTTAGACAACACTTAAGAAACGTTAAATTTAAGTTGTCCTCATTTGAACATTAAACAATAAACAGTTGCATACATAAAGTACATGGTGCAAATAACCCTTAACGTACCCATCGGCCCTCATCTAGTGCTTTCAGAAGAGACAGTGGTGAAGCACCTTTTTTTGTTAAACAGTCTGCAAGTTGAGATTTAGCATCTGACCAACATATTTCCTTGATTTTCTTTGTTTGCACAAGTTCTTTAATGCTGCTCATTTCCAACCTCAGCCTTTTTTCTGTCACTTGTTTTGTAGATTTTAGGGCATCAAACAGGGAGTGGTTGTCAGTGACACAGATGAGAGGTAGCATGTTTACATCAGGTTTTCCAGTCGTCAGCTCTGAATAAAGTGTAGTCAAAAACATTGCATTGTCAATTCCATCTGACATAGCGAGGGTTTCACCTGCCAGTGTACTTCTCACTACACGTCTGATTTTCTTTGACTGCCAGAACAGAGGGGAGAACTTTCCGGTTTTCCCCATTAATGTAATAAAAGTTCCTCCCTGTGTACCTCCATCTGGGAGATTACCCAGTGAGGCATCACTAAAAACCACTAAACTCAGATCTTCACTGCTGCCCAAATGTGGAAACTTAAGTGTAACTTTCTCTGACTTGAGCTTTCGAATCACTTTGTTAACTTCATGTATGGACTGAACTGTAGCCTTTTCTATTTTGGATGCCAGACTACAAACATCGAACATAACATCTGGTCTTGTTTGCTTTGCAACCCACAAAATCTGTCCAATCTTGGACCTGAATTTTTCTTTTTCCATCTCGTTTAGTGTGGAATCTCTCTGTACAGCTCGGGCTGGCTGTAAATGAACTGGTTGGAGATTTTCAATGTAACTGTGTTGATGTACATGTACCATACCATTCACAGTAGCGATTTCCATCCCCACATAAGAGAAACTCTCATGCTCTTCACGGCCCACGTGAAAAGCAGATTTGAGTACAGGGATAACAGTAACTTCAAAATGCTCTGATCCTGCCCAAAGAAAGTCATCAACATGACATGCCATTACTCCAGTGATCTTACACTCCTCATCCTGCCAGTAAAACACAGCAGGGTCAACTTGTGATACTTTACCACCTGTGGTAAACAAGAGTTCTTTAACTTTGTTGTACCAGTAGAGAGATGCATCTGCAAGTCCATAAACACATTTTTTTAGTTTCCACAAAACATTGTCTAACCCTGCTTCAGATGGGGGACGAATGTAAATATCTCTGGAGAGCTGCATTCCCTGCAAAAATGCAGACTTAATGTCCATGGAATGGACTTTCCATTTGTTCTGACAGATGACAGCCAAAAGTAATCTCAGTGATTCTGATGCGCATGTAGGAGAATCCTTTTGTAACTCATGAATGTTTGATTCTTCAAAACCTCTGGCCACAAGGCGAGCTTTGGGAACAATACCATTTGTAGTTTCTTTCAGTGTACACACCCATCTAGTGGAGATGCATTTTTGACCATCATCTGGAACCTCTTCATAAACACCATTGTTTCGCCAGTTTTCAAACTCTTGCTTTTTAGCAGCATCAAAAGAAACATCTTTGGTGATCAGTACATCAGAATCTGTGTTTTCATGTTCAGCGTGGAGATTGTCAAACTGAGACATATCTAACGCCTGTGTGTGTCCCTCACTGCCATCAGGTTCAAGATGTTGCACATTGTACCAGTTTTTGTACTGTCCCTTGGCTTTCCCTGCTCTGCCTAAAACCCTGGCTGTGTGCTGAACGCCATCACCTCTGTTTGTGAATGTGATGATCTGACCTGTCTTCAGTTTCACTTCAGTTGGAGATGCAGCAGTTGTTGCATCCTTCTCTGAGCCTGTATTATCATTATTTTCCATGAAGTTTTCTGTCTCGTCTGTTTCTATGTTTTCATGTACATCTGATTCATCTTCTGAGTTTTCTGTCACATCTTTTTCTGTGCTTTCATTTTCTTTCCCATTAACGGGAACACTGAGCTGTTCTGGTTGATTTTCATCCTGTGCATTAACTTTTCTCAGCCTGGACTGATGAGCTCTGACAAGAATTCCACCATGTCTTATAAACACGACAGCCCCATCCTGACCAATGACTACAGCAGGACCTTTCCATTCAATACTGTCTGTTCGTTTATAATACACTCTGTCTCCTGTCTCGTACTTCTCATCAGTGGGTCTGATCTGTTTGCGTAGTGCCCTTCTTATTCTTTCTGAGCATTCTACCTCAGTGAAAGCTTTCCTGGAAGCATGTAATACTGCTAAGTGTTGCCCTACTCTTGTATTCGTGGAAACATCCTGGAGAGCAGGTGGTTTATCAACCAAAACAGAAGGGAGATTGGGATTTTGACCAAACACAAGTTGATGTGGGCTATAACCATGCACATTGATCATACTATTTTTTGCCATAAGAGCCCAGTCAAGAGCAGTTTGCCAACTACATCCATTTTCTTTTCTTACTTTCAGAAGAATCTCAGTTAATGTCATGTTGTGTCTCTCCAGTAACCCGTTGCTCCAGGGACTGTATCCCGCTGTAGTCTTTGTTTCAATGTTGAAGCTTTCTGCCATGTTTCTGACTTCCTCATTGTTGAACTCTCCACCATTGTCTGTGTAAATCCGCTTCGGGGCACCATGAACACTTATCCATGAGTGAATGAAGGAATTGATGATCTCTGAAGGTTTCTTGGATCTCACGATGTTTCCTGCACTGAAGCGTGTGAAGTGATCAATGATGTGGAGATACCAAACGCCTGGCTCCAGCTCATGCAGATCCATTGCTACGGTCTCGTTGTATTCTGATGCCATGGGTAAACCAACAGCAGGTTTGGGTTTACTCCTTTGATGTTTCTGACAAATCTCACACTCGTGAATGATCTGCTGCAAAATGGACAGGCAATCTTTGTCATTATTTCCAGAGCTTTGAATGAGTCTCTGCAGCCTGTCTGCAGAAGCATGGCCAAACTGTTTGTGAAGCTTCAGAAGTATTTTTTGTTTCTCTTTTGGAGACATCTCTGCTGTAACAACAAGAACTTCACTTTCAGCTTCACTATAGGTCACTTCTGCAGTTTCATCTCTGATGTCCACACAATAATGTCCCGAACTGGTGAGCTCAAGGGGTATTTGTTCCTTAAACATGACAACTCTGTCATTCTCCATGTCCAAAACAGTTCCTGCTCTCTTTAGAGACATTTTACTCAGCAGCAACGGAATATCAGCTGGCACAACTTCACTTTCAATGTGGCATTTTGTTTGCCCAATTTTTGCGGGGAGCTTTACCTTTCTGTTTGAATACACAACTTGGCCATCTCCAAACCTAAAGGGTCTGCAACTTTGAGATTCTGTTTGCATCATTTTGTGTATTTGGCTCCGGTTCAGGTCTTTAATGTAACTTTCCAACCATTTTTCACCACAAACAGTACGTGTGCATGCAGTGTCAATGATCGCTGATCCTTGTGATTCAGTTAGAAAAATCTCTGATTCCGTCATAGCTGCTTCAGTGAATAATGTAATGTTGCATTCTTCCACATCTTCATCTTCTGTCAATTTCACATCATTTCTCCGATGAGGACAATCTTTAGCCCAATGGTAGGTGCTCTGGCAGATGGCACATCTAGTTCTTCTTCCATGTTTATCAACTGGATTTGTACCTTGCTGCGGCTGCCGCTGTCTGGTCTGTGATGAAATGCTGCTCCCCTTAAATCTGCCTGCTGCTCTTTGATTAGTGAAAAACACTCCATCTTGTGTATCACTGCTTTTACTTGCTTCTGTACTTTTCCCTCCAAAAATCCGTTTTAATGCGGACTTCATGGATGCAAATGTTAAATCTGCACACGCTGTGAGAGCGAGTTGCCTGCTGTTCTCATCAAGACAGGCTGTGTCAAGTAGTTTAAACGCCAAAACGGCATCCGGCAGAGTCATGTCGTAGTGTTTCATCCGATTGTATCTTTGTTCAAACTCTATAATGTAATCCGCCATGGACATCACATTTTCTTTAGATATTGAATCAAAGTGGGAATATGCTTCATAAGCTCGGTCTTTTTCCTCCCTTAAAAATATCGAGTCCAGTTTTCCAAGTAAAGTTTCCATACCGTTATCTTTGTTCAGATCATCCGCGGATATTTCCAAAGCCGTTTCTCTGGCTCGTCCTTCGAGCCCGAGCGCCACGGCGAGCGCCTGTTTCTTTTTATCCAAGTCCGTAACCAATCTCCACATCGCGACTTCATTTGTCCAGCCTTCGTATGATCTTGTTTCATCCAACTTCGGCGGTATTTTATAGTTGGAAACCATCCTCTGCTACCATGAAAAATCCAACAAACACGACGTTCGTTTCCTTTGCACTTCTTTATTTCTCTCCCGCTCATCACATGCCATCACAGGGCAGAGCGCGCCCAAAACGAAAGTGCCGAGATCTCGCGATAGAACAGAGTCTCGCGAGAAGTTACAACAGGAAGTTAACAGTGTTACCACTTCATACACAAAGCAGACAAAAAATAGAAAAATAATGTACTTTGAAAACAAAACACATTAAATATCCTTCTTTTCAATCAGTTTATAAAGCATGGAACAGCTCAGCCATCCAGGAAGATAAAACACAGACAACAAACCAACACATTCAAGTCAAGGATACAAAACTGCAGCAAATGTATTTTGTCAAAACTCTTCATGGTTTTTTACCAACAAGAAAGTGGAAAAAGTCAATAAGAATTGCCATCATGTTAAATTCTGGTGTAAAAATCGAGCAGTTTTTCCCATAATGAGGAAACAAAGCACATCTATAGACCCTTGAAGTTTGAGCATGTCTCCTCACTTACTCGAGTTAACGAGTCAATACATCTGAGACACTTCCTCAGGAGTTTAACTTCACTTCATGCTCTAGTGTGTCTTGAGTGAAGCTTTTCAAACGGGCCCGGTCTCTGCAAATTCACTGCAGGGCTTTTCTGATGCGCTACAAAGCGTGGGATGCATGATGGGTGGCGGCGGGGGCCACATAAATGTCCTGCACTAGAGGCTGCAGTAATTGGCAGCCACCAGCTGCCTTTAGCTGTAATAAACAAGGGAAGAGAGCGGGCTAAACACATTCGGCTAAACAAAGTATCTCCTAAATGATAACAGCCTCGTTACCACCTGATGATGAAGGTTTTAAGAGATTTTCATGAGAGCCATAAGTCATAGCTTTTAGCTGGAGGCCAGTCCGCGGAGTTGAATCATTAAAAAAAAAACCTGCAGATATTTTGCTTCAGGGTTTATTTTATCAACGCTAACTTCTCCTGCTCGGAGAGCATGTTTTTCATCGGGAAAACACCACAGGCTTTAATTTATGCTGCAATTTAATGTGTTGGCAAGCATTCTTTACCGTACAGTAACTGCTGTGAACAAACATCACCGAACTTTGGAGGAAATGTAATCTTTAAATGCTTAAAAAAAGGAAAAACTTTCTTCATTTGCATTGTTGTTGTTGTGTCCCCTATAGGTAGACATGGCTCGGGTCTAGGGGGGGAAATACAAAAAGGGACACTAATGACAATTGGACACCAATTAGAGTAAAAGGAAATCAGTTTATTAAATAAAGTAAATCCTGTGTCCTGAAATGAAAGACCAAAGACGAAATAATTAGTGTGCTGGTTGAAATGAAGACAAAACAAAGGGAATTTGCTCCTTGGCCAATCATAAAATAAGTTAGGGAGACTGCTGACCCAGCCATGTCGACCGTCTGAGTCAGCATCTCCCTGCTAAGGACTGCCTAAACTTAATCTCCCTAAAAAAAAACAAATAAGTAAAACCCACAAATCAAGACTACCAAAATCCAACCCTTAACTAAAATAATAAAATGCAGCAGTGTAAGACTGCTGAGGACAAAAAGAGAGAAAAAAACAACAAAAACAGCACAGCTAAAAGTACCCACCTAAAGAAAACAAATAAACAAAACCCGCAAACTAAGACTACCAAGGTCCAAGCCCAAACTAAAATAACTAAACCCAGCAGTGTAAGACTGCTGAGGACAAAGAGGGTAAAAGAGACCGAAACAAACCAGCACCACACCAACTAAAACTCACCCAGCTACTCATCTTACTGCTCTGCTCCCTGCCTGCCTTCCTACCAGCTCAGTGGCCTTGTGGAACAGTGTCCGCCCTGACTGGAAGGTCGTGGGTTAGAATCCAGGCAGAGCCATACCAAAGATTCTAAAAATGGGACCCAGTGCCTCCCTGCTTCACACTCGGCATTAAGGAGTTGGGTTGGGGGGGGGCTAAACCACCAAATGGTTCCAGAGTGCAGCAGTGTCTGCAGCTCACCGCTCCCCAGGGGGATGGGTCAAATCCGTGAAAACAAATTTCACACACCTCGGTGACAACTAATGGGACTTTAATTTTGGTGAGGCCTCCTCTGCCTTAATTACCTGGCAGGTGTAAATTAACATCATTTGTCCCACCGTCCAGATGAGCAATGGCAGGACATGTTGAGGAGCACCAGGATGTGACAGTGTAAAAATTTAAAAAAATTACTTAGTTACAAAAACACAATCAAAATTTTTAGAATTCCTGCTTCTGCGTAGAATGTGTTGATATATTTAATGTAAGTAATAGTCAACAAAACCATTTTTCTTGGGAAAAGGAGCACTTTTTAATAACATTAGCCTAAATTGCCTTCTTTTTTCCCTGATTCCTCAGCTTAATCCACAAAGGCGCTGAGCTAAATTTGAATATAATCAAATAGAGGATTGATATTATATGGAGAGCCTCACAGGACCGGCGCTGGAGCTCCAGCTTGGATCTGCTGCGAGACTTTGGGAGCCAATGTGTTTACTTTTGATGAAAACAGTCACTACTCTAGGATTTTTCATTTGCATCTTATAATGCAGTCCCGGGGCAAAAAAAAAAAAAGCTTCAAAATTTATGGAGCAAATTGTGACAGCTAATACAATAATCCACAAACTTACAGTTCCGAACGCCCAGATTTGATTTCCCACCCCGAGCTTCCGATTAGCAAGGAAAAAAAATGCATTGGTTTGGAAATGGAGCTTTAATCCTTGACAGGAAAATTATTCTACTCCAACCCTCATCCTGTCACTGAACTCCTGCTTTTTCACCAAAACTGGAGGTGACAACTTATAAAAAAAATGATAATTTTTTAGCAGATTTATAAAGTCTTTGGTTTGAAATCTAATAAAAGCCACTGTTTGCTGCTTTTGCAAATTTCAATCCCTTCCTCTGTGCTTTTATATTGAAGTTCTGTAAATCTCCATGAACAAAACGCAATTAAAAATGCTTATTTTGGCAACAAAAAGCAATATATGCCTCCCACTTCTCTCGTGGGCTGAGTGGATTCCACTCTATTGACTTTAATATTGTGAGACCGCATCCGCTCTGACCTTTTGCATCTCATATATTGCTTGCTTGTTTTGTTATTGTTGCAGTGAAAACATGCGGGGAACCACAGGGAAAAGGACGTCAGCTAAACAGATAAGATTTAATTGGGAGCGCTCTTGCGGATGCAGGCATTCCTGAAGTTGAATATAGCTGACTTGCCGGCGCTTTCCACCCTCGGTGTTGAAGCTGCTTCAAGCTGATAGATGATCTGACAAACTCCACAGTACAGCACGCCAGCTCCACTTTTTTTTGTGGCCAATCCCGCTGGGAATAGATAAGAGATCAGGCACTTGTGGAACATTGTCGTAGGAGTGTGTGGATCAGAGAGTGTCTGACCTCAAACCCCCAACCCTCCTGTTCGTATTAGCTTCCATGCATGATGCCATTCATTCCACTGTGTGCTTTTTGCAGGTTTGTCTGCATGGTTGGAATCCCAACACTTCAGATCATTTGTCTGTCTGCGTCTGGGCGTTTTCTCTTTTCTTAAACACGCATGTTTGTGTTAGAGTGATGTAAAGAGGGGTTAGAAGACATATTCAGACGCCATCTATTGATCTGCTTGACAGTCTCCTCATGTCTTTTACGCGCCGCAGGATTGCACAATCACTCACATTGATAGCACGAGTCACGGCGAGAGCGAGGAGGGGGGAGATGTGTGTCTTTAGGACGCGGCGCTGAAAGAGAGACCCGAGTAAAGGTGAATAAAGCGGGGAAGCATGCTCACCACCGTGGGGAAAACCTAATGGAGCAAGAAGAACATTGATGGGAATGTTGTATCAGGAGAGAAGGGAGAAGATGTGTTTTTACAGAAAAGAGGAGAAAATAAATCTGATGAGATGGAAAGAAATGCGGCACATTCTCATCCTCAACTCGTCACATGTTGACGTTTGGTTAGGGACCACTCTGCGTCACTTTTTACGTTTTGGGTGTACCCAACTCGTCGTTTTTGACGTGCTGGCTGTTAGTAAAATCAAAGGTCTGCAACCCTCGGAGCACGGTACAGGTTGCGTTACCTGACGCGGACTGGTCTTTGGAATGTGTCCTATACCAGTACCCTAACCCAGTACAGGTACCCAAACCTGGAACTGGACGCGGTACCAGACGCATTATCAGATGTGGTACCTACCGGGCGAGAATTGTGCCCGGACGTGAACCGATACTGGGTTAGTGTACCGGTACTGAGTTATGGTACCGGGCGAGAACCGGGCCCAGGGTAACGGGACCCGTCCACTAGTGATACCCAAACCTGGTACAGGTCCCCTAACTCTAACCTGGAACCAGACGTGGTAAAAAACGAGAATCGAGCCAGATGCATAACGTTACTGGGTTAGAGTACCGGTACTGGGTTATGGTATAGGGCAAGAACCGGGCCCAGATGCAACAGCGTTGCCACCTGCACTCATAAGGAAAGATACTTGGCTTTGCCTTGGTTCCAATACACTACACAGTACATCCAAACCAAGAACCCACCATTACAATACATCTTGGGCCAGAACTGTCGTAGAATATCCTAACTGATGCGGAGTGAGAGTGCATTATCCCACAACCAAGGAGACCGGCACACCATGGTTCGCCATCGAGTGGAGTCTGAACCGGCCCAACCCGATCAACAAACCTAACCTGGAATCGGACACGGTACCAGACGCAGTAGCAGACCAGAAATGGTACCAGGCGCTTTATCGGGTTAGGGTACCATTGCATGTCCGGGCCCGGTTCGGGCCCAGAACGACATCTGGTACTGGTTTGGGTCTGGCACCTCATGTGGTGCCACATCCAGTACCCCATCCAGGGTAACAGTACCAGATTTAAGTACCTGGAAAGTGTTAGGGTACCAGTGCCCGGTTCATTCCTGGTACCATGATTGGTACTGGTTCGGGTCTGATACTTCATCTGGTACCACATCTGCAACCACGCCCAGTGCCAAATTATGGTTAGGCTGCCGGTACTGGACACGTCCCGAAGACCAGTGCGCATTTGGTATCGCAACCAGGACCGCGTCTCGAGGATCGCCGACCCTTGATTTTCCGAACAGCCACCTCGTAAAAAAATGAGGAGCTGGGGACACCCAAAATGTCAAAAAGTGACGCGGAGGAGGTCCTCAGCCAAACGTCAGTATGTGACGAGTTGGGGGTGAGAATGTTTTGTAAAAATGGCATCAGATTTATTTTCTCCTCTTTTCTATAAAAACACATCTTCTTCCTTCTCTCCTGATACAACATTCCTATCAATGCTGGATCGGTTCCGGTTTGCAGCCCAGAGGTCGGGGACTCGTGATTTAATGGGAACAGCCAGTACGTCTAAAAATGACGAGTTGGGGACATCCAAAACGTCAAAAAAGTGACACCAAATGTCAATATGAGAATGGAGTGAGAATGTGTTGATTTTACCTCTACAACAAAAGCTGGAAAACGAAACTTTTCAGCGAAGGGGAGGTTTGGATGAAGACCTACATAAAGGAGAAGATAAAAACCGAGGAGGAAGAGGGGCAGGAAGGAGATCTCCCGTGTTAGAGGCAGTGCTTTGGGGCCAATAGGAGGGCTTTGCACCGCGTTCGGGCAACAACATACTTGTTTGATCCAAACACATGTGCTGGGCCTCTCGTGCACGCACGTACAAACACACGTGCACAGACATTAATTGATCCCGCTGCAGCAAAAGCTGGCAGAGAAGCAAAACATGAAGAAGCTACCTTGTGGCTTCTACCCACACACAAATAAATAGGCTACTCTCACCACATTACAGCAATGCGCGCATCAATTAGGGAGCAGCTGCAGAGGCAACATGACTTAAGCATGGCAGACGACCTTCTCTTAGGAGTAGGAGGCATGCAGCAAAGAGGGTGTTGACACATTACTAGCCAATTTCTTCTAATGATTTAGTTTTCTTTGCATAAATATTTCTGAGTGAGCTCCTGGCTCAGGAATAAACTGGTAATTTGGTTCCAAATAAATCTGTGGCCTGGTCAGACTACAAGAAGAAGAAGAAACTGGATCAAGTTTGACTTCTTTTTGACCAAAGTGAAGCAAAATCCAACCTGAAGACCAGGTTTTGAGGCAGAATATCTGACCCCCGGGTTCAGACTGCATCCGGTGCGGATGCTGTAGCGGTGTAGCTATGGCAGACGACTCACAATGGTTATGGAAGTCTGCTGCCCCGCTATAGTCACATTCACTCACGTAGATTCACACAATAACCCGCCATTTCTACAGGAAGTATTAACAAACAAACCCTCATTTCACCATGATCTTGAATTATACTCTACATTTTTTCTGCGTGGCTCGTCTTCATACAATGGATAAGCCTGGAACTTGTATTAATACTTTTGTCCTTTATAGGCTTCAATGTACATTTTTGACTTTGTTACACATGTAACAAGTAGGTGGGGCAAATGATCTTACTTAGCACCTGTCAGGTATTTTAGGCAGAGGATGCCTCACCAAGGCAGGGAGGTAGTTAGCAGCAGGCTGTGTAGTATTTGAGTTTTACTTTGAATGTAGGTTTGTTTCTTTCTTTTTGTCCTCAGCAGTCTTAAACTGATGGGTTTTGTTATTTTAGTTTGGGGTTGGATCTTGATAGTCTTGGTTTGCAGGCTTTGTTTACTTGTTTTCTTTAGGCTGATTTGCTTAGGCAGCCCTTAGCAGGGAGCTGCTGACTCCAACGATGGACATGCCTAGATCAACAATCTCCATGACTTATGTCGTGTTTGGCAAAGGTTCCGATTCCCTTTAGTTTGTCTTTTTGTTTAAATCAGCACACTAATTATTTGATTTAGTTCTTTTGTTGCAATGGTCATTTAAACAGTTATGACCCATCCTCTCTACAACCCAAAGAGTACTTTTACAGGTCTACTTCCTGTAAGGGTGCATGTGACTAAGTCTTTATTCACAGCTTTCATTTTGCCAATACACGTTCTAGAATCACACTAATCCTGTTTTGTCTGTTTTTGATGACTGATCTAGAAGATCTGGAGCATCGAAATCCTGCGACACCAGTTCAAGTCAATACCAGTACGGGTGGACGTGACTAAGGCTCTAAAGAGGCTGCTTCTCTGCAGGTTTTCCAGCGAATTAGATCTGTTCGGTGCAATTAAAGCTTTGCATAAATGTAAATGATGTAAGGCATTTCATTTGTTTGGAACAAAAGCAGTGAACAGATGGACGGCGAGGAACTCTCTCCAGCCTCGTAATCAGGAATGCATTAAATCTATTGTTTCACAATCTGTCCACAGCCTGAAAACCGAGAAGACCTTGAACATCTTTGAGGTAACCGACTCCTTTCCCTCACACAGTTAAAGTATTGTAATCTATAAATCAGATCTCTTCATATGAAAAGCAGCGTACATTTCTTCAGCCTAAAGAAAGGATGAATGGCAGCTTTATCTCTTCATTTCCAAAAGTATTTTTCCATTTTTGCTCCCTACTGATTTGTTTTCTAATTCTCTTTGCCAGAGCTGGCAAACACTTTGGGTTGACTGGGAATTGAATTGGAACAAAGAATGCAATCTGCAATCACAATAATGGCAAACAAACACCTTGATAACAACAAGCAACAGTAATTAATGGGAACATTTTCATTTCCTTTTGATTGTTGCGCTTTGAGTCGGCATTTCCAGAAAGTCTTATTCTCCCAAACAACAATGGTAACCCTGATAAACATCTGCCGTTGCCGCGTATTATCTTGGGTCTGCAATCAAGCTGTGTTCCCATTAAGCGAGGTTTCACCGCTGCTCATCCAAACTTTTACTTCCTGATGTGGAGCTTTCCAGAGGCAACACAGCAACATCACACAGGAGCCGACAAACCTCCAAACTCACTTCCAAAATGTAAGTATGAGAGACGTAAACAAACATTAATCCTTCAGCCGTGAGAGGCTTTAATAAACAGGAATTTATCTTCCAGGTTGTTAAGCACTTAAATGCTACGCAGGTGCACGGTCGGAAAAAAAGCAGCAAGCCTAGACGGGATGCAATTTCTAATTTTTTTATGGTTTCAAAAACCTGACATCTGCCTTTGAGCAGTAAAAGTCTTTAATACACTGAAACCAAACAGGGATTCTTTTTTCTTTCTTGCTCCTGGTGTCTTTGACTTCACAGAGCGCTGCAGAATGAAAAGACCTGACCTGAAGTCAACAAGCAGAGAAATAAAACAAAACTGAGCTGACAGCAACACAGAGATGATGGTGAGTGTCAGATATTAGATACTCCAGTCAAGGGCAAAGTTCTGACCCATTTCAGCTTTTTATTAAACACTGAATTTTACCAAGATTTTAGTTTTTACAGACACAGTGGGATTTCTATCCATCCATTCATCTTCAGAACCCGCTGAATCCCTATCATGAATCTGTCTCCCCCTCTGGCCATCAGCGAGATCCATCACCGGAGTACTAGCACTTCCTGGGTCTACACACTCCATTTCTCATCAGCCCCTACTGTCACTCCCAGAAGCCCCACAGTTGTTTTTTATCTGCAATCACTCCCAGTAGTATTTATTCTGGCGAAGTCTTGTTTGTGACACTCTGCTTGCATCACTGAGCGTTCTCATCCTGACCTGATCTTCAGTTTCATCTTTGACTGATTGTCTGCCGCCTGCCCTGACCCTCGCCTGGACCCTGACCACTCTGGTTGTTGTTCTCTGATGCCCTCATGCTCATGTTTGATCTCTGCCTGCCTGACCCTGATTTAGCTTTGTGGACTTTTAGTTGTACTTCATTCCTATTCATTTTGAAGAAAAAATATCTTGTGGATGCTAATATTTATAGTTCTTGGAGAAAAAAATGTGTAAAAGTCAGTTTTTAGTTAATCCAAAAGTAAAAAAAAAAATCAATGAAATCTGTTTATAACATTTCCCGTTGTGGGATCAACAAAAATTTTAATACATTTTAATCAAAAATGGCAACAAAAAAACTCAACTTAGAGCATGTCAACCACACAGTTTATTAGTTAGTCAAACAGCAAATCCTCCATCTCCATCAAACCCCACTGTCCTTTACCAACTACGTATATAATATCCCCAATCCTTGCTTTTACTTTAAAATCATTTTCCTCTTATGTTGATCTATCATAGAATGCTTATTTTCAATGTAAGAAAAAAAAATAATAAGACAAAAAGGTATTGTCAGGCTTAAGAAAAACAAAAACAAGAATCAAAAATTCAACTTAAAGTATCCAAAATAAATTAATCAACAGTTTACACCAACTGTAACTAAAATTTTATTTATGTATATACATTTTGCAGGTGAGTGTTGGGTTAGACCAGGGGTCCCCAAACTACGGCCCGCGGGCCGGATCTGGCCCTCCTCCGCATTTGGCCCCAAAACCTATTTGGCTAAATTAGACATTTTTCCCGTTTTTTATGCTAATTTAGCATTTAGTTTATATTTCAGCTTTATGCTAGCTGTTTTGGCTAATTTAGGCTTTTTTTATATTTAGGCTAATTTGGAGTCTAGCTAATATTTTCACTTTAGACATAGAACTACTTTAAGTTAGTATATATTGCAGTAATAAATAATTTTATTGATCAAAGCCTGAAAGTTATTTTTTAAATTATTAGATTTGTGAGAAATGTTTTCTTAAAACATAAAAAATTTCCCTTTATTTTTATCTTGAAATGTAAATTGGTAAATTAATCATGTAGATTCATAAATCTAATCAAATTGTGAATCATTATCTATCATACTTTGGCAGCAAAGCTTTAAAAGGCAAAAAAACACAAAGGAAAAAAATGCAGCATGAATCCATTTCTCTGATTTTTATTTTTCTTGAAAAAATACTAAAGTTGAGGAACATGAATACTGCATGAGAGCTAATTCTATAATATTAATGCATATCCTTATTCAAACAAATACATGCTTTAATGGATCATAATTCACAGCAACAAACAAAGCCGAGGTGAAAATGTTAAGTGGAGAAAATTCCATTAAACACAGACTAAAATTACAGCTTTATTGCACAGCAGTTGAAGTAATAATGGCTCATTTTGCTAATGCTTATAACTATGAATTATTCCATAGAAACTTTTTAGCAACATTTAAATAATAGCTGGGCGCGTAAACAGTCTGACCCGGGATCACAGCTAAATACAGCCTGCTTAGCTCCGTCCTCTTTCATAACCATAATCTGCATATCTGTCGGCTGGATGGACAGTTAGATTACAGAGCTGCATCCTTCCATTCTCCACCAGGAGCTCATCAACACACAACAGTTTTTTTATTTCAATCCATACTATAAGCTTGTTCTTTCCCTAAAGACCCATTCTGATCATCGTTTGATCTATTTTCAAAACATTAAAAAGAGTCAATTTCAGACAAAATCAAAGTGTCGTTTTCTGGGGCAAACTTCCTGCAGAGCGGCAGAAGTTCGTTTAAAGTTTATCTCCAAGTTGTGTGAGGGACCGTTGGTGTGTTGGTGGAGCTCTCTGTTTACTCTCCTTTCAGCTGGCTTACAGTCCCTCACAGTCTGAAAGCAACATTATCAGTGCAACAAAAACAGTGTTGGATCCATCCAGCCTCACAGTTCTGATCCAGATTCCAGCTCAGACAAGAGAAACGAAGATGAACATGGATCTAATCGTCTACAGGTGAACGGAGCGTCATCTGTTCCAGATTCACAACATTTTGAATAAAGAAATACTCACAAATGTCATTTTAACTCTTAATTTTCTTTATATATGCCTTCCATCATCAGAAAAATGCCACAAAAAAACAGTTTTCATCAAATTTGTTTGGAGCCAGCAGACACAACATTTTTCCCTCATGATTGTTCCGCCTTTAATCGCATTTTTATAACTTCTGCATTATCTGATACTTCTATAAGCCAAGGACTGGAACTGCTCCGTGATCAAACTCACCACTTAGGGTGCAGAGAATAGTAATATATACAGTACAGAATCTAGAAAAGCAATGAGGAGCAAAGAGCTTTTTCTTTTTCCTTTTAAATTGAGCCATTTCCCTGTTTTTGAATGAGCTCCATGATGTACCGACAATATTTAGTCCTTACCAGTCCTCCGTTTGGAACATAGTGACCAACCGATTCACAAACCTTGACCCTAACCTCCAAAGACTGCAGCTTGTTTATTTTTTACCACAAACCCAGGACAAATGTGTTCTTTTTGTACCGGAGTCCTCATCATATTTGAAATGTAAAATAACAGTTCCCTTGGAGAGGATGAAAAACTTGAGGTATTCAGTGCAGAGTGACACAGACCAAACTATCGACATAATTTCAAGCAAAAACAACATCCCGTCTTCTTCAACTCAAGCTACTTTCATAAGGATTTTTTTTCATCACAGCAGAACTCTTGAAGCAGGTGATTTATCCTTCACCCTCGACTACAATCGTCTGCGGAGTCTGACAGCGTTATCAGCCGGTCTGCAGCAGCTCTCAGGAATAACATTGTGTTTATTACCCGCCAGATCTTGTCCTCATTACAAGAGTAGCCGAGCCAGATTACATCCTCACCTGTTGTCCTGCACCTATTGGTTTCCTCCGGATGACAGTGCGGCCTGGCCTCGCCATCATAAAACAATCAGGCCGCAATGACAAATGCCTCAATAAAAGGACAGCGGCTTTAATTGATGCGGGAATTCAATAATTGCTTACAAAGCACATTGTTTGATTGATGAAAATGGTTCCTTTGACTTTCCTGGACAAAGGCTGGACCTCAGATTGAAAGTGATTTAAATCCATTCGTGCATAAAAGCTTTGTGAAGTGAAGCCACAGCCTTAGACACAACTGCCCTTACAGGTGGATCCAGGTTGTTTGGAGGAGAAAAAAATGGGTATGAAATCCTGAAGACACTGCCAACATGATATCATGTGGTGGCAGCTGTTTTTGTGACCACAAGGCTAAAAGTGTTGAAATTAGCATTCAAGAAGAAAAAGTGGGTCAA
Organism: Oryzias melastigma; assembly: GCF_002922805.2. NCBI lineage: Eukaryota > Metazoa > Chordata > Actinopteri > Beloniformes > Adrianichthyidae > Oryzias > Oryzias melastigma. The sequence continues at coordinate 32,859,219 of NC_050514.1, read as the reverse complement.
AGTTAACTTCAGCTGTGATGAGATGGATTCAGATTCAGAGAATTTTCCTGGTGATCACAGAGGTGACTAACAGAACAAGCTGTCAGTCTGTAACAGAGCTGGAAGCCAGATTCCTCAAATAATAGCATCAAATTAGATACAATGTCGAACACTTATGGACAACAAGTTCCCGCTGACCCAAAGCATATCTGCAGTTCTTCACAATGCTCTAAATTGACTTGTGCGTTTTTCCTTTGTGCTTGACAGATTCCTGCGTCAACTTCATCACAACAGCCTTTAACAAACGGGCCGAGCTCAGAGAACGCTGACATCCTCTCTTAGAACGTGCTGTGCATTCCAATTTGGAGGCAGATCACGCCGGTCAGTGCAAAAAAAAAACAAAAAAAACTGTTCTGTCTTCTGGAGCGAAATGATGCTGAAGCTCTCGGAGTTTCTGGCAGTGACAGATGGTGGAGGGAGCAGCGATGGCAGTTTAACAGAATCACTTCTGCATGTTTATGTTCAGCTAAGTCAGGCAGACGGAGCGGGGACAGGAAACCAAAGTATAACAAGAGCTGAGAAATAGTGACAAATGGCACCACGGAGGATGTAATGCACGAGGAGTGTATGGAGACTAGCGGGCACTTTGGTGCCATTATGAAAGAAAATATCCTCAACGTCACTACATCAAAGCAGCTGAACTGTCAGCACCTGAACTTATACTGAGGACTTCAGTCTACATCAGGGGTCTGCAACCTTCAACACAGAGAGCCTTTAGGGTCGATTTCTCACTAAGAACAACCCAGTAAGAGCCAAAATGTCACCCTTATAAAAAAAAATAAGACATTCATTTGTATTTATGCTACTATTATGATCAATAAAAAATGAACGGTTGTATTTTAGGCATAAATAAAACATAAAATAAATAGAAGATAAGAGGTGATTTATGCTTTTTGACTTCCTTTCAAAATAAAAGACGCCCTATGTCACTTAGGATCATCTCAATGCTGCAAATGTTAGCAGTGATTTAAAAAAAAACATTTATTTTACCACTTCAGGTGCAACTTTTGCCAAAAATTTGTAAATATTACTAATAAAAATAAAATTATAGCTATTTAAGAGACTTTTACCGTAATTTTCAAGCCATGTGAGACATCTAAAATACTTCAAATTGTTATAAAAACTGCCTTAATTCCAGCCTCAAATTGATTTTCTGCTGTAAACGGCGCTAAAATATTTGTCAAAATGTTTCAGCACGACTTGTGATACAGATGCAGTAGTTGTTGAGTAGTAGTGGTAGTAGCTGAGAATGACTTGAAAAAAGTTTGAGTTAGTTTATGTTACTTTTTACCACTTACTTTTTAATTTACAGTTGGTTTTAACCAATAAAAAACCCATAGTGACATCAGTCTAACAGAATATATATCTGACATGTTTTCTGTGGTAAACTTGGTACTTTCCATAAAATTTTATTAAGAAACAGTTTAGTTATTTTGATTTCATTTCAAACTAAAAGACATAATATTTAAAGGGAAAACTGCTTATTCAGCATTTATTTTTTCTCTCAGTTTGTGTACATTTGGTCTCTAGACAATCGTAAACGACAGAAATGACATGTTTTTACATTTTGTTTATGTTCAAAGTTCAAAGATGGGTGTGTATATTTATGCTTTGAAGTACGTTAAATATGTTTCCTCAAATAAATGTTTTAAAGCTCTTTTTGAAAAAAGTAATTTTAGTCTTTTTATCTTCTTGTTTTTCCTGTTGTTGTTTTTTTTTTTTTTTTAATAATCCAAAAATGATCCAAACTTTGACCCCAAAACCATGATACAATCCCAAACTGAGTTTTGTGATCCGTTACACCCCTAGTGGTAGTAATTAAGAATGACTTTTTTCAATTTATACTTTACTACTTACTTTTTACTTTACAGTTTGCTTTAAACCATAAAAACCACAGTAGCATAGATGTAACAGAAAAATATCTGCTATATATTTTCGGTGGTCAACTTGGTTTGTGATATTTTCCACATAATATTAATTTATAAGGAAAAACAAGTCCGGGTCTTTACCTGTTAAAATTAGGGGTTTGCATTTGCATTTCGTTACATGATCAATGAATCGATACATAAAGAATTAAACTAACTTTGGGCCGAAACAACACAGATGTATATGTTTTTTTTTTTGTTTTGTAAAACACAAATCATATATAAAAACTGAAACCAAACCGTGACTTTAAAATTGAGATTTGAACCGAGTCGTGAGGAAAGTGAATCTCTGAATCCCTAATGTTTATTAATTAGTTCTCTTCTACAAACTCCTGCTTCTTCGTCCTGACTTTGCTTCATATTCAACCTTTTTCTCCTACTTTGATAACTTAATTTGTGAAATGGTCACAGACATTTTTGTACTTCAGTCTGAGAGTTGCAGTGAGAGCTTGTAATTGCGTTACGCTGCATTTGGCAAAATATTAAGCACAAAATTGGAATTCTGCGAACTGCGTGACGGGTGGAGAGCCGAGCGCGCTCAGAGTTATGGACTGTTTCTCTGCAGCAACCTTCAGAGGAGCAGAAAAACACGACTTTCTCTTGAAGTTGGTGAAAAAAGTCACAGTAATTGCTATAATAGCTGCATGGAGTTTTATTTTTTTGATGTTTACTAATGAACAAATTGTAAGAAAAAAAAGCCCTGAAAACAACAAATCAACTGAAAAGTAAAGTAATTTGGTAGAAAAGGGATAGAAGGAGAGAAAGAAAGGAAGAACAACTGGGGAGTTAATGAAAGGCTGATGTCAGCCGGAGTGAAGCTCAAGTTGGATGATAATCTCAATCTTTACACTTGACTTTGTGACGCAGCTGAGAATGCTTCTGAACTGAGAGTGCATGAACGCTCACTGATGGTCACTGAAGCTCTTCCAAAGAGCAAACCAAAACCGACATAAAAAAAAAAATAACTTCACAATAATTAATTCAGATCATTACGAATATATTTGGTTTTAAAACAGTTTATAACAGACCAGCTGTTGTGTTTGGAACATCGTTTTGCTGCAGAACCCAAAATCTCCTGAGGTCATGACTTCAGGACCAACTGGTAGAAATTTATATTTCTTTTAATTACAGATAATTACTCCAAGTCTAGAAACACTGTTGTGGGCCAACACGTGCTTTTATTGATTTTTTTAATTTCTGAATTTTAATCTTAATGATTTTTATTATTTTAATGATTTCCTTTTGTATTTTTATATATTTTGCACAGTACTTTGAATTGCCTTGAGTATGAATTGTGCTTTATAAATAAACTTGCTTGCTTAAACACCACCCCAATCCCACCATCAGGGTTCCTGCAAGTTTCTTCATGTTAAATTTAAGACTTTTTCAGGACATGAATGTCACAAAAAGACATTTGTTTCAGTCTATTTCCTATTTTATATATTATTTCCAATTGCATAATTATATTCCCATTTTACAATCAAATTATATTTTCTTATTTTGTTGCTATGGTGCTTTAGCGCTCTTCTTTTTTTCATTCTTCTTGGACATTCAACACATCGGTGCATAAAAACTGGTTCTCCTGCTGTTTATTTACAGTATTTGATCAAAATTATTGTGGTTGAAGAATCACATTTTTGACAAGAAATATGAAACGGAGAAGTATTAAGTTGCACCGGCATTTTTAAGGCTCATATATCAAAATGTAATAATTGTTTAAGGTGTTATTAATAAATTCATAAATTGAATTATTTTAATATTTTTTTAAGAGCCTGTGGGAACTCTGTCTGATGCTGTTTCGCTGTGAGGCTTTATTAGTTTGTATTGGGACAAACACCTCTCAGAAAGTTCCAACTTCTTCCTATTAGTACAGATTATAATTATGCATAAATTATGGGTAAAATTGAGAAATTTTTGTCAACACAAGACAAGTCTTTGGGTTTTTTATGGTTGGCTGGTCGTTTTTTTGTTTGTTTTGTTTTTTTCTTTTTTTAAACACAAGCTAATGCCAGATAGCAAACCTATTTCCCGAATGGATTCATTAGATGTTTTAATGACACAATAATTGGGGTTACCTAAGGTGTCAAACTGGGGCCAAAAGTTTTAAAAACCAAAATACACCAATTTGAAATTGAAACTTGAAAAACTGGTGCTGCAACTCAAAATAAATAAAACCAAAAACCAACTTCGAAAAAGTCAACAATAATTTCTGCAAGTCAACTATAACCTTGATTTTTTACTGTTCAAATTTTCTGTTCTAAAGTTTCTAAACTCAAATTTTCACTTTTAAATATATTTTTTCACTATATTTCAACTTTTGTCCCCTCTCTGGGGCGTGGGGGTGGGGCTCAGATGAAACGACCAATCGAAATGATGGGAGCTTCAGCCTCGGTGGATTCACTGACGGTGGAAACTTTGATAATTACTACCACAAAATGAAAACAATAACTAGCGCTGCGTTGATAAAATCGATTAACCAATTTGAACTGATTTAAGCTTAATAGATCAATAATCAATATATAAAAGCAGAGATCAACCTAACGCATAATGCTCAAGTCCACTAGTCAGTCCACTCTGGGATTTCCCATAGGACGGCTAATGCTAACACTCAGTCATCGTAAGCATACATTACTGCCTAAATGAATATCTTTATAAACTCACAGGTGGGAATTCTCCAAAATTTTTAAAGAAAATATTTCTAAAGAAACCATTTGTGGTCAAACGTACAATTTTTTGATAATTCTTTTCTGGAAAAAAGAGTACTATTATAGTACGAGCTCCACCTAGTGTCCAAACTGAAACGTCCTCCAGGAGAAGCAGAACAATGTTTACAATGTTAATGATCTGAACATTTTAGTTAGAACTTGTCCTTTAGAGAATCTATGTAACACTGTATGATATTAACAATCTCATTATTTCACCAATAAACCTAATAAATTCAAATTCTATGTATTTCTGAACAAATGTGTCTAAATGTCTAAACTCAAAATTGAATTGAATAAAATTGAATTGAGAGGATCAAAAGAATCGAAAAAAACAGCGAATTGAATTGAATCAGGAAATTATTATCAATACCCAGCCCTAACACTAACTATTCAAGTTATTGTTGTAGACAAAATGACCACAAAAGACATATTTATCCTTTATGAGTAATCCAAACTGTATTTTGAAATAGTAACTTCTCAAATCCTTGAATAAACCGCCTCAAGCGTCAAACATTTGTCGGGTCAGGTAGGACTCTAAAGTAAAAGATTGTTGCCAAATAATGCACCTATTTCCAATGTTGGAAATGTTTCAGTTTTTAAAACATTTCCCTTAAATTTGCACCACATGTATCAAAATATATTTGTTTGAATTATGACAGGTAAAACAACAGTTTCTTTAGCCTATTCCCTTCATATTGAGGTTTTATGATGGATGTCTTTCTGACTGAACATTTTCAAAGCAGTTCCCACAAATCAAACTCAAGAACTAAATAAAAAGTAATTATTAGTGTAGGCTACATGTGTGTGAAAGTTAGAATAATCTGTGTAAAGTCAAGTGACAGTCGTCTTGATTAAAGCCAGCTGTTCCCTAATCCTGTCATTCCACACTCATCCTGCTCTGGTAGGAATTCCATGATCCAACGCCAGTTTTCCATTTCTGTGCCAACGTTCTCATTTTTAAGTCTTCTGTTTTGGTAGATTCCATCTTCCACGTTCTAAACAGTTTTATTTATTTGGATTTAGTGTTTTAAGTCCTGTGGAGCAGTACTTTGGTATTAAATATTCACAGGATTTTGGCGTTATGATCCCATGGAAAGTTGATTTTCTGTTTTGCCAGAAGTTCTCTCAGTAAAACCCAAGTTATTAAGATGAAATACTTTATTTTGTTTCTCAACTGTGCTACAATTAAATGTTAGTATACAAATTAAAAATGTCAAAAATGTCTTACAGGATCAAAAATTCTATGAATTGTTTGTAGAAAGTAAAACAGTAAAAAAAATAATTTTCCAGTTTAAATTCTAAAGAGAAGATTTTAAAAGATGGAGAGCCAAAAACCCCAGAAACTAAATAGTAAAATAATGCACTTCTCTTTCCTCATGCTGTGACTGCTGGGACGTGAAGCGCTGCCGTGGCGTCCGCTGACTAATTTTCTGTAATTACTGAATGCTTTTAAAAGTGTCTGACAAAGAAATGACCAACCTGCAGAAATAATATGAATCTCGTCTTTACAGTCAACCTCAGTGAGCGGCGATGATGGAACCGTGAACACAGCAGACATTTCCAAGAATCTGAAGAACGATTGATTTTGATCGACATTTGAGGTTTTTATGTGATATTCTGTGAAAGGACTGATCTGATGCAGAACGGTCGTCTTCATACCCTCAGATTTTACACTGTTTTTTAAATGCAATTACATGTTAAAGGTGAGGATGATTTTTTTTTTTTTTACTAGTTGTTTTTTTTAACAAAAAAAGGATTTGATGTGTATTAAAATGTATTAAGATTTATTATTTAAAAATAAATTTTCTTCTGCATTTGGTTCATTTCTACTTCATTTACATCACGTAACTACCGGCTACGGTGGCCGTTTGGGTTCAGTTATTCCTCTTTGTAATCTCAGAGCGAGCGGACGTTCAGTCCGATTGGAAATGAACCGAGACCACCTTGAAATGGCCATTCCTGGTCCCGGACCAGAGTTCGCTTGGGTGAAATTGAGATGAATAGGTGACGGGAAGTGGAGGTGGGATTGGTCCAACAGTCCCACAACTCAGAGGGAACTTTCTATCAAACTCCGGCCATTGTACAGAAACTATGTCCTAGAAAACAACACCGATTTTTTTGATTTTGTCTAAAAACAGTATAATCATGATTGAAAGATCATCGGGAACGCTTTGAAAATAGATCAAAAGATGATCGTAGTGGGTCTTTAATGGTTTTATTTCAGTTGTGAAGCTAAACTGATGAGGCAAAATTAATATTTTATTTTTATAAATGTGTTTTTTTCAATCAGCTCAGTTAAGGTTCAATAATATAGGCTAAAAAATTGATCAACTGACGATCTAATCAGGAATATATATATATTTATATTTATATATATTTATTTTTTTGTCTGCAGTTTTTAATTCTTCCTAAACATCGTGTAGTTCTGCATGGATGTTTATATTTTGTACTTTTTTCTTGAACAAAGTTTTTCTTTTACTTGAAAGCTCAGTTGAGCGTCTTCTGGTGTTTTCTATGATCACCCGACGGTCCCAGATAATGAGTGTCCTGAATTGTGCAGATATCAGCAGCAGAACCCTGATAAGAACTTCTTCCATATTTATTTGGGCAGATTTATTTATGTTCTCTGTGGAGTTTGAAGTTTATGAGTCCGTTATAACTCCTCCGGTTCAACATAATGGAGGTCATCAGTCCTGAATGCAACCAGATTTACGTCCAGAACCGTAAATTCAGCGCAGGCGAAGCCCATTACCGTCATTAGCCCATAGGTCAACAGCGCTGAACCTGCTTGGGTTTGCGGGATGATCTGAATATGATAGTTAATAAATTAGCAGAGAGACGGGTGGAACAAGCTGTGCGAGGCATACATCTTTTTTAAAACATTAAGCACAGGGGACACAGAGAGGACCGCGGTGTGACTAACTCAATTATTCATTTAGCTAATTAACCAAATAAATCAAGGCTTTAATTGTTGTGCCAACAGGAGTTACTGCAGTCAAGGAGCAGCTGAAAATTGTCCGTTTCAGGTGGAGCTCTTGCTCCATGATCATAGAGGTAGTCAACGACCTGTGACACCACAGAAAAGGACTGCCGTATCCAACGCAAAGGTGTGCATTTAAAATAGTGAAAACCTATAGACGGCTTGCTGTTGTCATGGCAGCAGATTTCATCTGACATTTACCAAAACCGTGTTCAAGCAAAAGTGAAAACTAGTGCAGACACGCGCAACCCAGACCGCAAACCCAGACAGATGGAAGTCTCTGAAACATCACACTTCCAGCCTCGCACTCGTTTTTATTCTTCTTTAAGCCTTTTTTCCTGCAGCCTCAAACCGTTATTCCACTCATACAAATTCCCTGAAGTAGAGAAGAGAGAGAGAGAAAAAAGGAAAGTATGAGGGGAGAACGAGCAGCAGCAGCAGCGAGGCAGACAGAGAATGAGATGGGATTACAGGGATAATGGGAGCAGATGGAGGGAGGTCAAGGCTCCGCCGGGACTCTCCACTCCGCACGGATTAAAAGACTTCAACCGAGCCACCAACAACCAAACGGATGACGCGCTCCTCACGCTCCGGACACCCAGCTGAGGCCGGCTCGCCCCCCCGCCGCCCACCGCTAAGCCGTGGAAATGAAAACTTGCTGTCTTTCAATGCGAAGCAGCAGGCAGTTCGGGTCATGTAAGGTCATGTAATATGCCCCGCCCACCAACCCCAACCAAACTCATAAAAGGCCACACTTTGGTATTTTTAAGTTCCATCCATTCAGGAAATGTTTACGCCCATCCTGCATCTATTAGAGGCAAACATTCAAGTCAACAAGGATGGACGCTTTCATGGACAAATGAATGACCTGGTCAGTGCAGGGGGCGGATTTAGAACAATATGTGATGTGTTTCTAATCTTGAAATGCGCTAAGACATTTCACACTTACAGTACGTACACAGAGCTCAGGAATGTTTGTCCTCATCTCCGAGAGAGAATCTGCTCTGCTTTGGGGGATCCCACCCGCTACAAACTCCAGCTGTGGGTTTTACTATCTAGAGGTTGAGCTGCGGATCGTTACTTTGGTGGAGATCCAAATCAATTCCAATTCAATCCACAAGTCAACAGATCAAACCCAGATTCATACCATTAGGTTTAAAAAGTTTTTTACTGGATTTATTCACCATCATTAATACCTTTATTTAGAACAGGAGATCAGATTTAACAGAACACAAATAATTTAAGGTAAAGAAATTATATTTATCACTTCAAACGATGTCACACCTAAAAGTTTTCAGTCAACTTCTTGGTTAACTTCAGCAGTAAACAAAACCTAAACATCACTTTTGTTTTGGATGGCTTAACGACAAATCCTGAAAGTGTTCTTTACAGTTTTTCCACCCAAAAAGTTTAGCTGACAACAGTTCCACTGGATCGATGACTGAAATGAAGACACAACAACACATGGATAAAAATGGAACAAATAGAAAACACTCACAGTCCATCTAAACTGAGTTTTTCCAACACAGGTTTTAGAAACACAATTTTTTTTTTTTTTTTTAGTGGAAAAAACAAAAAATAGCCTAAATTCCGGTACACCTTCTTCACCGTGCTAGCAGGAAGTCACATGACACTCCATCATTGATCAACAGATTTTTATAATAGCTGTTATTTCATATTCATTATATTTATTTTTATTCAAATTGTCGGATTTATTTAAAACACTTTTTGACTTACTTCATTAACCTGAAGTTCAGCCTTAAGGTTTTTTTTTTATTTTTAAACACTTGATACTTTGAGTTTCAATATAAGAGAGAACCTGACAATTTACTTTGAAGTAGAAACCTCCTGATCTGATCATGTGATCAAAAATCAGGCCTGATCCCGGGGTTGACGACTCGATCTGTATCGGTTGTTCCCCTGATCAGTATCAGATATTTCATTTAGTCTTATTATTTCTAGCTTATTATTCTGGAAAAATCCCCCATTAGAAGTCTGCATGTCATGAACGGATCACGTCACGTTATTGCCGTTAAGCGCAGCAGAATACGGCGACAGTGTAAGCAGAAAGCTAACCAGAAAAGTTCAGTCAAGCTAGTGAGATGTTCAATGACTCTTTAAAAACACTTTAAACTCACAACAAGGGTCTCTGTTGGTTTGTCGTAACTTACAAAGGCATTTCAACAGCAAAAAGATCATGATTTGGTCTATTTTGTATGTTAAGCTCTCCGTTCTGCCGACATATAGACGCCTAGCTGCTAACTTTTGAGTGCTAGCTCTGTTAACCACTTGAGACCTGAGCTGTTCTTTGATAATAAAACAAAAAAAAAATTTCAGAAGTTAAAAAAATCATCCCATTATCTTTAAAATAAAAAAAGAAACTAATAAAAGGTTCTAATGATATCAGCTTCTCATAAATACTCATAATATTTCATTTTAATAATAATAATAATGCTACAACAAAGTCATCATTCATTTTAAAGAACTTCTGAATGAAAATATGAATCACATTTGGTTGAAAATTCTGAAGATATTAAAACTAAAGTCACTAAACTTTTTCATATGACTAATTATCACCTACATTTACAAGAGAACATTGGTTTTTTTAGGTAATAGTTGCACTTTTTTCCTTGATTGTTAAAGCTACTTCACAGAAGTGCTCTGTTTAAGTGTTAAATGATAAAAGATGGTTATTGAAATAAAAATATTGAACAACTTGAATCTGTTTTTAAATGTTTTCATTTTTAAAATATCTTACAAAAGTGTCAGATTGAAAAAAATAATCGGGACATCCCTATATTGAAGATTTACTTCCTCAGTTTGTTTAATTTATGTACTTAAAACCCAACTTTATGCTGCAATTTTAAAGGGATAATTACATTGCCTGAAGAGTATCTCTACTATATGCTACTATGTTTATAAAGGTCGTGATTTAGGATACCAAAGATTTTTTACACTCAAATTTTCCGTAAGAGAAGTGAATTTCCAAGTATTCAGATACTTGTTACAGCCCTGGTGAGAGGACATCAGCAAAGGTTTCATTTTCTCATATCTCGTGCTGCAGGGTCAGTTCTAGTGGACCGCATTCTGCACCTGAAGGACACTAACCATTCGCTTGAGGACGGTGAAGTCTGTCTCTCAACCAGAGAGAAAAGATGCTTTGAGTTTGGTGTAAAAGAATCTTTTTTTTTCCAAGACAAACCTTCACTCAATAAAAAGGAAGACTCAGATACAATCTTACAATTGACTCTTGAAACCAGACGAGCTGCTTTCATCCAGAGGAGCAAACGAGGCTGTGGAGTGCTAACAACAGCCCCCCCACCAGCAAAAGACAAAATGACGGAAACACAAAACCACTTCCAATTTTTCCTAGGAGCATTTAAACCAACTGCAGACCAGAAATAAGGATAAGAGGGCATTCATGCTCGACAATAAAGACGAAAAAGTTCATGAGTGTTTTTTTTTTCTACTTTCTACTTCCATACAATTAATTCATTCATGCTTCTTCTCCTATATGAGGTTTAGGACTTTTGAACAACCATGCAGTGAATCTCTACAGTGGGAAAATAAACTTGAACTTTTACACAATTATTGAAGAAACCTAATAATGACAAAATATTCAACTTCCAAGTCAAAAATCTGCAACATCTTCCCTGAATTCTCCTCATATTCTTCACTTCCTGTTCAGGAATCTGGAGCCAATTTAAGTCGTAATTAGACAGGAGGTGGGTCACGCTTTGAGCATTCTATACCAGTCCAACACTGGGACTCAACAAGACTAAAAGAAACATCTGTGCACCACCTGACAACACTGGCAATCATAAAATATAGGAGAAGTTTTAAGAAATAACCCCCAAAAATAGCCTCAGATGATGGTTTGTATCTCCCTTTACAACACAAACTTTGATTTATTGCTCCACAATACTGATTATTTCACAGCCGTTCTGAGATCCTCAGGGATAATCAAAAGCCACGAGTGGAGTTGGAGCCAAATTCTTGACTAAATGTTTAAAGAACTGCTGGCATAATTTCAGTAACAGAGATCCTCTGCTCTCCTCATCAACGCCTCGGGCTGATGTCACTCTCATTTCCCACGCTGTCATTTCCTTCTTTGTTTCTGATTTTATTCATACAAACTGCATATTTCCAGCCAATCGACACATCTCTTCGTTTACATTTCATCACAGACGGACCTTCCAGCATCCATGCCGTGGCCTGAGCGGCGCTCTTCCATACTGCATTCTGTCCCCTCAATAGTTTTGTTGAAACTCTTGACAGGGCTGGAAAGGAGGGAATTATTTACTGTAATTGAGTTGCTTTTTTATTTATGTAAACCTTAACATTTAGTATAAAATAAATGTAAACATCAACTTGTTTTTGTAGATTTTTGTAGCCATTTTCCAGATTTTTTTAGCCATACAAGGATCCTGGTGCTGGTAAAGTTTATTCAAGAGGAGTGAAGAGACTTCTTGAATAGACCATCTTTGTTTGAGTCACATGACCTGTAGACCTGTGACAGGTTGAACCTGTGATTAGAGAAATCCCGCAGTTTTCTTCTTCCTTCTGGTTAAACTGTTGTATATGTGAATATTTCTGTCTGCATAAAGTTTGTTTGAAACAAACTATAAAAGCATAAATTTAATTCAGTTCAGAAACTAAACTGACCTGCTGCTGTTCAAAATATCAAAACCCTTTTAAGATGTTTTTGCTGTGAACTCTTCATATTTTTGAAGGATCAAATCTTTAATTATCTCACTAAATCCTTCAAGCCAAATGTATTCTACATTTTTGAATGTCACTCAGAGAAGAAATGCATTTACACCCATTTTAAAAATGAAGCGTGAATTCTTTTATGTCAGTGTTACATTACTGGATTTTAATTTCTTTACTTTTTGTCTTAATATTCACGTTAAGAGCATAAAAAACTAGTTAGAAGGATTTGAATAACACTGGAAATACAGTTAAATGTGGTCACATTTACTTTTTTTTTTTTACAGAATGCACTTTAATACTATGTTTAAATGTGGTATGAATGTCAGTCATAGGGTCATATATCTGCACAAAGATGAGAAAAAAGGTTCTGCATATTAAATCTTTGATAAACTCAAAGTCTCATCAATCTAATGCTTTATTACAGATAAAGCATGATTTTTTTTCCTCTTTATTATGCAAAAACTGACATTTTCAGATAATTAGGCTGGGATGTAACGTAGTGAGTTCTTAAATATGAAATCAAGATGGGGATTTGAAAAATGGATGTTTAATAAAAAATGTACAAAAAATATGAATACATGTCTATCAATTCACAGTTTTAAATTTGTTTATTCTTTTTTTCTCTTAAAAATATGAATTATATCAATATTATTTAGTTTGAGGAAAAACAATGTAGTTCATAAAGGTATTTTATATTTATTTTAACTTTTGATTTGTTTCTAGTGTAAGTTCTTTAATTGGTTTATTCTTATTTGGAAGGGTTCTACCATTTCAGAAAAAATTGGGTTCCCTGTCAACTTAACAGTTATAGAACCATCTAGAAACTGTTTATTTTGGTAACGTTTTGTACAAATCAGCTTAAGTTGCAAAGATGCAAAAGTAAAAACAAAACAAGAGAGAAGAAAAGAAAAAAAGTTTTGAAAATTTTACCAGCAACATCCTTGAATTCTAGGATATGGTCACATTGACAGTTTTGGTAAAAGTACATGTATACACACACAACACAAAATATTTTAAGAATGCTGTAATTTTACTATATAATAGGTCATTGCTGCAACACATATTTTCAACTTAATGAGTTTTAACAGGTTAAAATACAAAAAAATATATTGAAAAGACATTTTTATGTCTTACAAGTTTGAAAACACGACAAAAAATGTCAGAGATTGAAAAAAAAGCATCTTTATCAATATATTTACCAAAAAAAATACTTTTTAGAGACTATTATATCTTTCTTTTATTATGTTTTGCAACTATTGCTTTCTGCTAGTAATTTTAGGAGAATATCAATACCTTTTCCTCAAGTAAATATGTTTTTTAACTGGTTTTATTCAAATGTGTGCAAATCAGTAGTCATGCAAAAGTTACGAAAATAGATACAAACTTAAAATTCTTTTCTTCAGGTACCTGTACATTCAGTAAAATAAAAGTTGTAGATTCCACAATGACACATTTCTACCTTTACTTTTGCCCATTTACATTCAAAAGCTGCTTCCCACTATGGCGCAAGAAAAATTAAAAATACACAAAAACATGGAAACACATGGAGATTCAATCTGTCTATATATATATATATATATATATATATATTGCAATGAGAACTAGACTTCTTAACAAATAAAAACTACAGTTTGATCAAGTATTGCTCTTACATTTGCCCATAACAGCTGAAGTTGGCTCCAACACAATTTTAATACTCAAGCAATGTTCAAAGTAAACATGTTAAGTAGATTTTCCACCTCATCGACTCTGAGGCATCTTCACCTATAATGATGGAGCTTCAGATCTTCAGTCATCGCCTGAAGACTTTCTATCATTCAATATTCCCTTGTTCTCTTAAGATTCTTCTCGTTTTGAAGTTTCACCACAATGCCGAGACAATCACCATCCGTTCACAGAAATACTTCACTAAATACTCTTTTTGCGAACACATTTTGGCAACTTTTGTTCCACTTGCTTTAATTACAAAACGTTGGAAATCTGCCCAATACCAACTAAGTGCAATGAAAGTGCAGCAGCCAGAGGACGCCTGTTGCAGCAGATTAAGAATCCCACCTCTTTTATTATTATTATTATTATTATTCATATGAATATGTGTTACTAAAGTACATGTGGCACGCGCCCTGCTGTGTGCTGCAGGTAGACAGTTTCCTGCTTCAGCAGAGCTCACATTACCCAATCCGATAGTTTGCATTGATTGGGTCACTCCTCCAGTCAAGCGTTGCTAAATGGAACAAGTGTTTAGGGAGACGTGCGCGTGCGTCTGTGTGTGCGGATGACCATATCATTATTAAACTAGCGCACGCACGGCGGTAAATAAACACATTCGCACGCGCCCTCTCCTTTGAGCGCATGAATAATCAGCGGCACTGATGAATGCCAACGAGTTTAACCTCTGCTGTGAACACCCTGACACCGCTGTCACCGCGCCACCCTCGGCAGACCGGAACGGAGTGATTGCGTAATCTCGCCGTCGGTGGAGAAACTGGCGCGTTCCGAGGTTTGCAGACCAAAGCGAGGAGACCCCCCTCAAAAAAAAAAAAAAAAAACTGCCACACACTCCGGAACATGAAAAAGATGACTTTTTTTCACTGACTGAAATTGGTTTCCTGACACTTCAAAGACACTAACCCCTCCACCAGATGACCCCAGGCGGCGGCGCGCGCCGGATTTCTGTCCAATTCTAGGTGCAGGAGTGGGGAGGGGGGCATGCAGAAAAGTTTACTTCAAATAAAAAAAAGGTTTCTAACTTCAACTCATTTGCAGCGTGCCTTGTGGTTTTCTTCCTCTCTTCGTCTGTGCGTATTTACGCACGAAACCAGCAGAGTCGCGTAAAGGAAATCCAAAAAAAATCCCACTCAGAGTTCATTTTCAGCAGGTCATCTTTGCACAAATTGTACACCAGAAACTACAAAAGCTACTCCTGTGCATATTGTGCACGCGCAGCTGACACGCGGCTTTTACTCACCCCTCTTGTCCTGCACCTTCACCGTGATGTCCAGCAGCGGTTCGGTCTCCCGGTCCAATTTCCGTATGATCACTATATCCCCGCTGTCCCGGCTCACGCTCACCGGGGAGCTGTCCGGCTCCGGCTCCATGAGCTCAAAGGAGGCCGACTGGAACTTCACCGGGTTCAAGTTCATCACCACCGACCCGATCCCGGCGTCCTCCGACACGCTGATGAAGACGGGGTTGTCTGACTCGGTTGCTGATCTGGACCTCCTGATCTGGGACTTTGGATTAGGAGTCCCCGATGGCGCCACGGGCCACTGCCGTGGGTTGATTTCCACGGCGACGCTCTGGCTCGTGCGCGGTGGCCACCCGCGGTCCCGCGCAAAAACTTTAAACGTAATTACTTCTCCCAGACCGAGAATGGAGTCGACCAGAAGAATGTCTCCAGTTTTGGGCACGGCGTAAAAACTCCCGTTTTTCGGCAGGGCGAAGTAAATGAGCTCGGCGTTCTTGCCGCTGTCCTCGTCCCGCGCGCTGAAGGAGTAGACCGCGGAGCGCAGCGCGGTGGCATCATCCAGGCTGAGTTTCAGCTCCGCGCTGGGGAAAGTGGGCTGGTGGTCGTTGGTGTCCAGAACGTCCACCTGGATGGAGGCGACCTCAGCCACGAGCGGGGCTTCGCCGTCTTTCCAGGAAAGCCCCGCGCACTGACCGCAGCACAGGCTGAGCCCCAGCGCGTACGCAGCGCGCTCCTCCCGGTCCAAAACACGGGAAGTCTTCAGGAGAATGTGGCCGCGCTTGTGGTGCGCAAAGACGCGGAAATTCTCGTTTCCATCCCCCTGGAGTTTGAAGTGCGCCGCGGCTGAGGAGGACTCCGAGCCGCAGAGCCTCAGCGAGTTCAGCCTCTTCAACGGGACGCTCAGCCCGTTAACCCGGGAACCGGGAGGAGAGTTTTCAAAAACGTGCCCGTGAAAAAACGGGACCAGCTCAGTTGTTCTGTTCCCGGTTATACTAGAGATTAAAAATGGGAAAAACATTACCCAAATCATGACTGGATCTGTGTCTGGCTCCGCTGCACTAAAGCGCCGGTGAAGCTCCAAAATCCATGGGTGCACCAGGGGGTGTTCCGGCTCCCTTTCCCTCTAATCCAAAACTTTAATAATTAAACTGGAACGTAAATATTTGCAGGCACCATAATCCCAACACCGCGCAGAGGAACTTTGGGCGTCAGGGATGTGCGTCCTCCTCCCCTGCTACCCTCTGTCTGACGTCTCAGCAGCGGCGGTGTCTGTCTGCGCGCGTTCCAGGAAAGAAAAAAGAAAGACAGAAAGAAAATGCCAGAGTGCGCGCTCAGCTGCGTTTCCTTCCTCGCTCTCTCTTGCGCGCGTTGTTTCCAGCAGATGCTGCGCGGGCAAATCTGCGTGTGAGCGGCGCTCTGCTGCACACCAACTCCCCTTTGAGGTGGAGCATATTTTTTAATTACAAGGAAATCAATTTTCTTTCCAACTTGACACTCTGGTCATCACGAGGTTATTGCTGGGAGCGGGCGGCGCGGGCTCTCCCGCGCTGCCAGAGCAGCAGGGAGGAAGAAGGATGTGTTCCAGCAGGGATGCAGCAGCAGCACTGGAGCCACTATTAAAATGAACTTTGCAGCAAACCAACAAATCAGGCCGGGCGCGCGCCCCCTGCGCAAACACCCAATCCAGAGGCACCATCAACAGTTCGCGAGGGGGGTGTGGAGGGGGTGCGTGGCGTGCGAGATCCTCAGGGGAAAACCCGACCTCCCCTTCTCCTCCCAGTGATCAATGCCCAGTGTTGCGCATCCAGATCCATCACTCCTCTTTCCAATAACGCGTCAGCCCACTGGATTAAAATAATGTAAAAATCAATCATGTTGAAACGCCTCAGGAGAGCAGCGAGAGTGAAAAGGCTTCCAGCTTCAGGAAAAAGGCCTCAATGACTCACTGCTGTATTCCTGTCACACGGAATTGTCCTGTTTGGATGCGTCCATTACGCGCCGCCGCCGCCGCTGCTGCTGCTGCTGCTGCTGCGGGAGGTCTCAAAGATACTGCAACAGTCCTGGAACCACAAGGCGACCAACGCTGCTCTTTATAGAATATTTTAACTGGTAGGAGGAGTTACTGTTCAGAAAAATACACTTATAATCTCAATCAGATTATTAATTTAAAAAAGAAAATCACCTGATTTGTTCTTTGGTTTTTGGACGAAAACGTATTAAACCCATAAGATGCAAATGTCCTGATGTTACACTGAAAACAGTAAAACGTTGAATCCATTAACAAAATATCTGTAATTTGTTAGATTTAAAATTATTTGTTTTTGATCAAACTGAAAGTTTAACCCTTTAACTACCCAAAGCAGGGGAAAAAAACATCAAAAGTTTTTTTCCTGCTTCCTATTCTCCCTAAAGAGAAATCCAAGTTTAAAAAAAAGACAAAATGAAGCGAAATTTGTGTTTTTTTTTCTTCTAAAAATACATAGAGGGTCTATAAAAGTTACTATTTGGTGTGCACCGGTCACTATCCAGAATTTCTTTTTACTTTAATTAAAAAAAAAGGTCTGGTTAGTAACTGGTGCGCACCAGACAGTAACTTTTTTTTTTTCTCCTAAAAACTGAAGTAAACATGCTTTTTCTGGTTTCTGGTTACTATCCAGTACGTACCAGAAAAAATATAAATATTTTTACTTCAATTTTAGAGAAAAAAATGTTTTACTTCAAATTGTTTTACCTTCAATGTCCCTTTAGGGGCTCGTACCTTGGGGAGTAATACACACAACCAATATTTTTAAAAACATGTTTTCTAAATGTGCCCCAACATTTGGTTGAGCAGACAGTTAAAAGGTTAAGTCAATTTTTTTAATGAGATAAAAACTAATATTTTTTAAATGTGACAAATTACAGAACTTTTGTTCGTTGAGGCAACATTTAATTTTTTAGTGTACCTGACTTTTATAAATTAAAATGCAAAACAAACGAATGAATAAATACCTGTTCTATGATAATTTATGTAAAATTTGCTGATATTCACCAATCTTTGTCCATCTGTGTGAGTTTTGTGTTTCAGATTAGCTCATTTACCCAAAAATCATAGAGTGAACCCATAAACAAAGTATTACCTGCAGGTACTCCAACAAAAAAAGGAATAAAAAGAATCGAGTTTGGGATAAATATTTTAGAACCGCTCAATTTTACCTTTAACCCCAAGAACAAATTTATTCTGAGATTTTTAAGTGAATTTGACAATTTTGTTGTTTTTGGGGTTGCAGTAAATAACAGCCGCCACAAATCTATGAATGTATGCAAATAAACAAGCAAAACAAAAAACTAATTCAAATGACAAAGGAGAGCGCAATCAGGAGGTAAAAAACTTAGGCACTTCATAAAAAAATGTAAAAATGAAAAAACGCCACAGAAAAACAAAGCAGACAACCTTCTTCTTCCAGTGTTGTTTTAAGCGAATGGCAGACAGCATTAAGGGGAATTACTGCCACCTACTGGTATGGAGTGTGGCAAAGAAATTCAACCCACTAATTAACTTATATTTTGGTAATTCATTTTGTTTGCCTCAAAAAAGAAATCAAAAACATGTAACAGGTGGTCTTGATCAAAATACCTATTATTCCCCATTTTCCTCTTTTCTCTTCAAGACAAATCTTCATCAAACGTGCTCTATCGTTTCTTTTCCAACACAAAAATCACATTTACCAGTAGAATGTTTTCCAATTTAAAAAAGATCATAATTAAATTGTGTGTGACCAAATCCAAGTCTGGAAAAAATTGTACTCTCCATTCTGTTTCATCCAACATCCGATTTTTCCAACAACCCTCTGGATTCTCTATTACACCTTTATTTTCACCCTCCCATCTTTTTTACCATTACTAAAATGTTCAAAAGCAGATGACCTGGGCGAACACCAGATATTTAAACATAGTGAGGGTAGTTAGCAGAAATGAAGTCAGCTGTAAATCATCAACTTGAACCAGGTGAGACTAACAAGGAAAATAGAACATCAAAAACATCCAACACTGAAAAAAGTGAAATGTTGGATCAATGAACAAAAGATCCATCATTTGTTACATTTAAAATTATTGGTTTTCATCAAATGGAAACTTCAACTTGATAGTTTACTCAACATAAATTTTGTATTAGATAAAAACGTATATTCTGAAATGTAACAAATTATGGAGCTTTTGTTCATTGATCCAACATTTCACTTTTTACAGTGAAAAGCAGAATCCTCACAGACAACCATCCCATAATTATCAAAACTTTTTCAAATTCCATTGTTTTTTCTTGAGATTTGCTCAAAATAAAGTAAGAAAAATATTCACAAATGCATTAAACAACTAATTTGATGATGTAGAGACGGAGTTGATGTAAAGACAGTTATATTTACTTCTAAAAAAATGATAAAAACTCTGAAGGAAAAATGATTTGATGCGTTTAAGATTTTGTAAGTTAGCACTCCAAGAAACAAACGATCCGTCTGAAACCGTGGAATCTCACATCATCTCAAAACAGTAAAACATCAATGAAAAAATGATGAGAAAGTCTAATTATCAAGGATGTTGCCCTACATAGAATTAAATAAAGCATAAATAAATAAATAAATATGGCTACTTTTTCGTTAAAATAAGTGGATTTAAAGTCAAACATCTTAATGTTTCCTTAAATGTCACATTTTTGTCTCTTATTTTGTTTTTTTCTGCTTAACTAACTTTAAGCTACTAAGATAACCGCTTTTCTCACCACAGGAAACAAACGGAGAAAGTGATTTAAGCAAAGAAAAAAAGAACAAATCATATAATTTGTGTCTTTAAAAAACACAATAATTGCAGAAATAATCTCTGGCTAGAACTGGTTAAAAGGTTTCTCTAAGGGGGGATTTTAAATATGTTGTTGCCAGTGGATCATAAAACGAAGGAGAATGTCACTGCTGCAAAACAGATGTTGGTGTTAGAGACCAATACAGTAGTGTTTTTGATGTTTATTATGTGTTCTTGTACCGTTTTTATGAAATTAAGCTCAAAATAGTATTTCTGAGAATTTATTTATTCAAATTGCTGTGACACAGACAAGAAAACGCTGTTTGAAAATATTTTATTTGTGAGGTAGAAAATGGGCGAGCCACAAGCTCCGCTCTGATGCAACCACATGTAGACGACTTTATCCATGAACGTCTTTGTTTTCCTCATCTGAGCTGGAATCTGGATCAAATCTGTACAGTGTGAGGGGCTGTAAGCTGGTGAGAGAGAAATAGTATTACCTTTCCATCAAACTCATTTTGACAGGTGACCTTTGACCTCCACATTCCAAAGTGATGACGTAACAATTTGATATAAACTTTATATCGATTTGATATCAAATTTATATAATGTTCATATCGATTTGATATAATCTTTATATCAAATTGTTACGTCATCACTTTGGAATGTGGAGGTCAAAGGTCACCTGTCAAAATGAGTTTGATGGAAAGGTAATACTATATCTCTCTCTGGTGGGAGTGTGTAAACAGAGAACTATCAGTTATAGGTGATGGGGAAAGGGGGCGGGTTGCTCCGTGCCAAGGGAGCAACAACTCAAATGTGAATTGCAAATGAACTATTGCCATTCTACAGAAACTATGTCATAGAAAACAGTTTGGTTTTTTTTCATTTTTGACTAAAATCGTAATTATCATAATTAAAAGACCACTAGAAACGCTTTTAGAATCGATAAGATGATTTTAGAGGGTCTGTAAGAACATGATAGAAAATCCATAAACATACAAAATAAATCTTGAGATTCAAAGGGATTGTCTTCATATTCCACCCTGCTCTTATGTGTCAGTCTTTTCCATTGAACTTAATTAAGTCACGTCTCACTGTCAGATGTTGTGCTTAAAATGTGACTTTTCTTTAGTTTTTCCAAAACCCCATTCTTATCTTATAAACGCATTATTGCTTCACAGAAAATAAGTCTTCATCAAGCTGCCTTTGGGATGAATTAGAGCGCAGACTGAGAGTCAGACCTTCTTCTCCAGCAACATCAGTGTGTGGCCTGACCAAGAATGGTCCAGAATTCCTAGAAACACTCTCCTCAACCTTGTGGTTCCCAGAAGAGTTGAAGCTGGAACAGCTACAAAAGGTGGACCCACATCATATTGAACTGTATGGGTTAGGAATGGGATGGTGCTTCAGTTCATATGTGAGTCAAGGTAGATGAGACAATACTTCTGGTAGTAGAATGTACCAGAAAAATTGTGTATTTTGTAACACAAGCATCAAATTTATCAGTGATGTAACTCAGGATCCACCTTTTCAGAACAGCGTGTTTACCATAAGAAAAATCCTAATAGTGGTGGCCATTTTTAATGACTTGTAAACGATATGTTGATGCATAGAATGCAGTGTGAGGGTTCCTACAAAATGATATAAAATGTGGGATTTTCTTGTGTAAAACATGCTTTCCTGAAACAGGAGTCCATCAGCTCCAATTATACCAATTTGGGTGCTTCTACCACAAAATACATGATCATTTGACTAAACGGTTCCTTGACTATTATCTTTGTCTGCTTCTCCTTGACAAATGGGTTGGAGGTTGTTGGAGCCTAACCCAGCTGAAGGCAGGTTGGCCGTCACTCTGCCACAGGGACACACCGAAGGGCAAGCACCCCCACATGCATGCTAGCTCCTATATTTGCAATTAAGTCACTAATCAGCCTCTGTAGTATGATTTTGACTCATACATAAGAAAATCCTCCAACCCATCCAAGATCCAAACGAGAAACTGTCCCTGTGAGGTGATGGTGCCCCAACATACCATGCTTTGATTTATTGGTTTATTTCAGGCATTAAAATGGAATAATACAATTAAAATAAGACAAAATATAGATCTATAGAATAAAAACATAATTTTAGGAAAGTAAAAATTCCCTTATTTCAAAAAAAGTCTTGCAAGAAAAATAATCTCATGAAGGAAGTTTTTCAAAAGCAAAATAATCTTAGTTTGAGAAAACATCTGACAAATTAAAATATTTTTTCTTACAACATGAATTCTTGGTAAGACTTTTTTCCTATTGGTATATGTTTTATTCTTATTTAAAAAAATATTTAAGAATTTTTGACTTTTCTTGGGGAACTGACTTGCAGTGAAAACCATTTCAGATATTAAGTAAAACATGGATCTGAAAATAAAAAAATTAAAATTAAAAAAAGCTAACAGTGGTATTAGTCATAATCATGAATTAACTTTTTTTTGCAATAATGCATACAGTACACACAAACAAGGGCAAAGCTGGATTTGTTACTTTAAAGGGAGTGGGACGAAGCAAACTTAAAAAAAATGTGTATAAATATATAATTTAGTCTCTCTATGTTTCCTTCTCAATGGAACACGTTTAAAGCATTTTCACAACTGACCTTTAAATCATTATGCTTGTCTAAAAAAAGTAATTAGTTTTCATTGAGTTAAAAATGTGAAAACTGAGATAAATTTCTCTTTGATGAAACTAAAATGCCTTTGATTGGAGGCATGATATTTTTCATCTGTGAATATCAAGTGCTGGAGAAATGTTGAATGATGTAAACCACGGGTCTCAAACTCAGTTTACCTTGGCGCCGCTGTAGGGCGTGTTTGGCTGAGGCTGAGCTTTATAGGGCTTTATTTGTGCTAAAAATATGTTTTTATGTCCACTGTCTATGTCTTTGATCTATTGTCTATGTCTACTAAACAAGTTTATTGAACATTTGCTCATGTCTATGTACTACTTAGCAATATCTTCTGCGTGTCCTGTGAAACGGCAGGAGCTAGCAACGCTTGCAACTGTTGCTAACGACTTTTCTGATGACCAGATCCAACACAATAGCAAATGCAAAGTTTTAGGTATAAAGCTGAAACATCATGAAACAAATACAAAGCTATCATCAAAGAGGCGTGGACTTGCAGAAGATATTGCTTAGTAGTACATAGACATGAACAAATGTCCAATAAACTTGTTCAGTAGACACAGACAATGGAACAAACTTTTCCATAACAATTTTTTTTTAACAAAAATGCAAGCATCCTCATACAGGAAACAGCAGCCCTGTTGACCTTATAACAGCTTCAGTTGAGACTAAAAGGTTTCAGGTTAAGATTTGTCCACTGATTTGACATAACTCTAGTTTAAATATTTCACATGGAGTTCTGTGTAAGATTCAAAGGAACAATCTAATACTTTGTGAATCCCTAAATTAGTTTTAGAAATGTGCAGCTCTTGACATCAGAGTGTCTTTTCCCACCTTTACTTCAATTGAATCATTACTAATTCACCATTGAGCTCGACTGCCCTTTAAATAATGTGACATCCACCGACAGGACCTTTAGTGCTTTTTTTGGTCAAATTTAGCGGTTCAGATAAAGATAAGAAGACGAGTTTCTGGAGACTAAAAGAGGGGACATTTTTTGGGCAAGATTTGGAGATGTGGTCATTTTTTTGTAGAAATAATAAAGCATGGGGTTTTGGGAAATTTTTTTTCAGAGTGGGGAGAGATGCATTTACCTTTTAAGGTGGTATAACCCAAACGGTATGCAAAAAAAAAAATCCCGCCTGCATTAATGTGTGGTAATTTGATTCCACATGAAGACATTTCTACCTTTTAAAGGCAGAGGAGTCTACTGCCATCAATCTGGATTAATTAGGGAACACATGTAGACTTGCTTTAATTATATTATCTCATCAGGTCATTAATTTATCACAGCTCCCTGGTTAAATGGCTTCATTTACACCGTCTGGAACTGAATAAAAGACAAATCTACAAGTACAGAGCTCTTATGAGACATTGATGCAATGATACTTAACCTGTTCCTGATTTTTCCTCTTTGTTTTATTCAGAAAACAACAAAAACACATTTTTTAAAGATTCACTACAACCATCTTTTGATCTGTTTTCAAAGTGGTCTTTTGAAGTATGATTGTGCCGTTTTTAGCTAAAATAATTAAAAACATTTATTTTGTAGGAGATAGTTTCTGCAGCGTGGTTCGACAGAAATTCATCTCTGAATTGTGAGCGTTACTGTTGGTGCGGAGCAATCCCATACTCCCTTCCCGTCACCCATAATTGAGAGGTCTGTTTATGTAACCGGATCGATTCTGCGTTGTGTTTATGGGAATAAATGACGTAAAAAAACAGCATCACCTTCGGAGACCACCTCCATTTATTGCGGATCTAACAATTGGAAATCACTGTGTTAGCTGCCCGTCATAACTCCAACATGACAGTGAAAGGTAGAGGGAGATCCTTTTCAGTGACAGAACTAAATACCCGGATAATGGGCAAAACTAAGATAACATGAGGATTCATATCGTTAACATTACAAAACACCCACCTCTCCGATCAGATAATAAAACAGAAAGGGGAGAGGGAAAGCGAGCACCCAACATATAAAGAAGAAACCACCGAAGAAGAACAAACTGAGGAGGGGCTACCAACCCAACACTGAATACAGGGGTAGAAATAAACTTAGGAGCAGCCGATAGTTTGTGTAATTAAAATAGAAAGATCTCATCTCGTTACATTTATACACTCTCCCACTAACTGAAAGCCCTCACACCGCCAACTCAAAATAATCCGGAACAACAAAAATGGTTAGAAATAATGGAGCTATCCAGTCCAGTTTTGATCCAGAAGCCAGCTCGGACGAGGAAAACAAAGACGTTCATGGATCTATTCCTCTATTTTTTTGTCTGCTCCTGATTCACAACGATTTGAATAAATTAGGGCTGTGAAAGTTGGCACAGTAACACACGCGTTTAATAAATCATTATTAATGCATTAATATTTATCAACGCCCTCAGGCGTCCTGCCCTGCAGCGTAATAAAACTCTGAATAACTTTTTTTTTATGTTCTGTGATTGAAATTTCATTAAATCAAAGAGATAATATGGCATTTATTTTGTAATTTTTGGACAAAAGCGATCATTTAAATTTAATAAATAAGGCGGAGGATGAACGCCAATCTGACCCTGTAATGAAGCAGCTCACCTGTAATGGGGGCAGGGGGGGCGGAACAAAACGGAGCCGTCTGCTATTAGAAATTCAACAACAAGGAAACCTACATACATTTTCCACAATAGCAAGCACTGCCGTTGTCTAAAAATTGCAGAAACGCAGCAGATTTCTGCAAAAGTCCTGCCCACTAATGTCGCAGGAGGCGAACAGTCCAGAATGGAAAGACACGCCCCCACTTGAGTAGATTCTAGCCGTGCCCACCTGAAATCCAGCTGGATCAAACTTCTCCCAAAAAAATGATTTGTTATTTTTCACAAACAGAATAAAAAAAATGTATGAGAAAAAAAGAAAAAACTGAAAAAAAAAATCAGAATTCCAGGATAAATGTCAGATGGGCAGCAGAGCTCTTAGGAGAGAAATGTTTATTTTTGGGGCTGCCTGGTAGCTGAAGCCACACAGGCAGACTGAAGTACATAAGAAAGATCACATCATGGAGCTGTGAGGTCTGTGATGTTCCTCTACCAACAGAAATATGTGGCCCAAAGAAATCTGTGACGTCTGTATTTTTATGTATTTTTATTCAAAAACATGTTGATTAGTTTTCTACTCTTTTTTTTATTGTTCTAAATTTGATTCTCCTTTTTTAAAATATTAAATTACACCTAAAACTTCCATGCTTATTTTGTAAAAACAATTTGCTAAACATTTTTGGGGTTTCCACAGCAAAACGAAACCCATTTTTCGTGACGGAATTCACAGTTTTTGAATGATTTTATGTCTAGAGTGTGAATATAAAATAAAAAAAAGGCCAAAATAAAAGTAGTGTCAATTAGGATAAGATGTACTAATTCAAATGATACCAAATAATCAAGCAGGTAGTCTTCCAAATGGAAAAACCGAGTTTTAGGGCCTTAAACGGTTCAAAATAAACACTCAGTGTACAATTTTGTGTGTGATTTTATGTTGTGATTATTTGCATATCATAAGTGGCTGTCAAATAATCGCGATTAATTTTTTCCAAATTTGCAATTAATTCTTTTTTTTTTAATAAATACAATTTTAAGATGAATTTTCTTTACATACATATGTCCTCCATCAACAGAAAAAATCTACAAGAATGTGTTAAAAACACCAAAAACACGATTTCCATCCGAGTGGGTCTTTAAACAAATACAAAAACAAATAATGTGGTATATGTGCTGCATAAAGCAGATGGACACAAACACCTTGTTAAAGTAAATACAGGCGAAGCCAGAGAGGGACAGCTGCAGGCAGAGATAGATTTGGTCTGCTGTTAAACTTGACAGTGGAGTAATATTTCCCTCTGTGGCTGTGACAAGAACCCAGCGAGCATCACGCTGAATCATCTTCCGCTCTCATCTCTCCGGGCGCATCTTTGTTGGATCCAAATGGAAGTTAATATGTATGGAGCATCTGCTGGTAACCGCTTCCTTATTCATTTCAAAGTGGCGAGCCTGTCAGCGTTACAGACAGCTCTTCAGCGGATCACGTCTTGGGAAAAACTCACATATTCCACCGAGAAAGCCAATGGAAATTTAAGGACGCAAACAAAAAAATTACCTGACAAACAGAAACGTCAGGAATATTTCCCTCATGCTGGCATATTATTAGGGTAAATATTAAGACTGGTACAATTCTACATCAGGAAGGAGAAGAAAATCTGACATGGAATCAAAAACACCATCTTGATATCTTATTAATGCAAAATTTGAACATAAATAATCAATGAATGGAATCGGAATAAAGATGTTTCACTGAAATCACTACAGAATTGTGTCTCTTTTCTGTTTCTTCAAGCTTAAACCTCCATCTTTCTTTGTGGAAGCATGAAGTGCAAACAAACCCAGATGAAGATCTCAGAATCTTCACAGATTTCTCCCGTTGGGTTAGGAAGAAGCTTCCGTCTTCGAGGAGTTCAACTCTTGTTCACAGGGTTGAGCGGAGCTGGAGAGTGACAGCCGGATTATCAAAGCAGCTTCTGAACTGATAAAGATGCTGCACCAGGCTAACAGCAGAGTCAACCTAACAGAAGAGGATGATCGGTTTGATCCCAAACCTACTTTTTTTGTTACTTTTGGTAATAATTGAAGGGTTGAGATTTCTGGATGGACAGCTTCAAGGAGAAGCTCAGTTATCTGTAGGGATCGGGAGAAAAAGAGAGGGATGATTGTTCACTTTACCCTCCAGATCAGGGGTGTCAAGCTAAATCACACAAGGGGTCAAAATCCAAGAACACACCTTAGGTCGGGGGCCGAAGAGGATAAACATTTATTGAACTCACTAAAACAAAATTTTTAAAACTTTAAAACTGTAACTTTTTGAGATAATTATGAACTAGATATATAGCATTACTTGTTACAATGCTAGTGGGAATGCTGCAAGCTGAATTTGTCTGCTGAAGATGCTAGTGCTGATAGCTGAAGATGCTGAAATTGATAAGTAAAAATGTGGTAGCTGAGAGCTAAAAACGCTGAAATTGATGGCTAAAAACGTTGAAGTTAATAGCTGAAAATGCTGAAGCTGTTAGCCAGCTAAAATATTAGCTAAATGCCAAATTAACCTAAATAACTTTGGGGAAAAAAACTTGTTAGCCAAAATGGCTAGCATGTAGCTGAAAAAATAGCTAAATTTCAAAATAGCCTAAAAAAATGAAGAAAAAAAAGCCTAATTTAACCAAAACAGCTAGCATGCAGCTGAAATAATAGCTAAACTCTAAATTAGCCTAAAAATATTAGAAAATGCCAAAATAGTCCATAAAGCTAGCAGAGTGCCAATTTTTTAAAACTTTAAAACCTTTTTAACATAATTATGAATAATAAAAAGGCAGGAATATTATTCCAGAATAAATCAACTTAAACAACTTTCAATATTTTTCTCTCCATAAAAATATATTTTGTCAAAACTATACAAGTTAGAAATGAGCGCAAGATAACATCGGGCCATTAATAACAATAAAATAAAATGATCTGGAGGGCCGGATCCGGCCCCCGGGCTTTGATTTTGAAATGTGTTCTAGATTCTGGCTAGTGGAGAAACACAGTGAACCAAATAAAGAAGATGAAAAGATGAAATTTCAATGCTAAGAAATAAAAATATTGCGGAAATAAAAAGTTTTGGTAGCTGTTGTTTGAAGCTTTTCCCTGACAAGGATTAACGGGCAGAACGTTGTGATTTCTTTTAAATGACGCGTCTGACCTTAAACACAGTTATACTATGGTGTGAGTGAATATTCAACTCTGATTGGTAGGGAATCCATCAAAAAGTTATAATAGACACCTTTAAAAGAAGTTCTGGTCACATCCATCCACCCATCGTCTTCCACTCATCTGTTACTGCAGTCAGCAGTCTAAGCAAAGATGCCCAGACTTCCCTCTCCCCAGTCACTTCCTCCAGCTCCTCTGGGGGGACCCCGAGGCGTTCCCAGACCAGTTGAGTCTCTCCAGCGTGTCCTGGGTCTTCCCCGGGGCCTCCACCCAGTGAGACATGCCTGGAACACCTCACCAGGGAGGCATCCAGGAGGCATCCGGACCAGATGCCTGAGCCACCTCAACTGGCTCCTCTGGATGTGGAGGAGAAGCAGCTCTACTCCGATCTCTCTCCGGGTGATGGAGCTTCTCAACCTATCTCTAAGAGAGCACCCAGACTCCCTCCAGAGGAAACTCATTTCAGTCACTTGCAGTCAGGATCTGGTTCTTTCTGTCATGACCCAGAACTCATGACCATAGGTTAAGAACTAGAGAGAAGATCACCCGGTCACATCCTGAATGTTGTACATTCTTGCACTGCCATAAACGCCAGTAAACAACAGAAACTTGGAACAAAGGTGGACAGAAATTATTCCACAAAATGTTCATCAACAGCAATATTACCTTTAACTTTTAACAGTTTCATTTGTTGTTTCAACAACAAATGTTCTTCCCACTGCTTCACAGGAATGTACGCTAAGAAGACATCACTCTTTCTTTCCCCCGGGGATAGTTCTGGCCTTCCGTGTTGACACATTTAGATCACTTGGCAGGCTTTCTCATAAAGTTCGTTGGGCCACAAAAGTGAAGAACAAAGTGAAAACGGCTGCCGCTTAACCTGTCATCTTTCATTCATTATCATGACAAGTGACAGACTGCAGCACAAGGATCACTCAAACCCACACAGAGCCGCTAAATGCCACTGTAGTGGAACGTCAATCTGCCGCTGGTTCTGCCTAATTCTCTGCAGTTTGTCCCCTGAAAAAGAACAAACTGTTACATCAATGCAACACAGGCTCCACTAATTTTTATTGATTATTCTTTCCAGCTGCCCAGCCTTTGTTCTCTGTCTATACATCTTTGTCCTCCTCTGGTAGTGTCTGCCTCATTGGTAAAGAACATTTTAAGCGGTATTTTTCTTCTTTTTGTTTTTTTTTGGTTTGATACCAGATAATCTGACTTTTGGTCTTGAAAGACGACCCTGAGAGCACTTTGTGCAACCCTACTGTATGGTGAAGGATCAATTTTTACCCTAACCGTACACTTTATTAGGTATTTGGACCCCCTTTTCCCTTCAGAACAGCCTTAATCCTTCATGGCAGAAATTCAACAAGATACAAGAAACAATTATCAGAGTTAGGTCCAAACTGACAGTGGACAGCAGCAATCCTAAATAGGCTGTAGCATTGTAACCATACTCAATCGGCACTAAGGAGCCCAAATGTGGCAAGAAAACATCCCCCACACATTACATCACCACCACAACCAGCCTGAATTACAAGGCAGGATGATGCATGCTTTCACGTTGTTGATGACCCGACCATTCGAATGTCACAAATAAAACTAAAAATTGTCCCTGCTATTTCTGCAAAAGGGTTGCTATCAGAAGAGACACTAAGAAAACATTCTCATGTAAGTTTCGTACATGTGCAATCAGTCTCTAGTGGTCTTATTAGGAATTATAACATTTAAGACTGCTGGTAGGCTTTGTTTTTACCCCAATTACTTTCTAGATTCTACTGTTATAACAGGAGGTTAAGCAGCTTTGAACACACTAGGTAGATATTTGTATTTGAGCCTAAAAGGAATAGAAAGGGACAATGGGGTAGAAGAGATGGGAGGAGGTACAAGGCAAATTACAAACAAAAACAGGTAACTAGGTGCTTGAAGGTAATCTAAACTTTCACATGTTTATCTAAAGTTCCACAGAAACTCAAATATTACAGATGTACTTGTTGGCTGCAAAAAACTTTGACCCTACAGTTAGAGAATGCTGAAATTATTAGATAAAACAAAAGCAGCAGCATTTCAAATGTAGGTGTGGATCTATACATCCCACTGACAACTTCAAATTCTGATAAACTGTTCTAGCAAAAACAAAGACAAGAACCCAACAAAGAGAAAAATCTAGAAAGCTCTTTATATTATGGATGCTGGGATGATTTCTCATCTGAATGCTATTTTTCATGTTTACATAAACAATATATGTCAATAGCCGGGTTAGGCTCCGGCACCCCCGCAACCCCAAAAGGGACAAAGCAGCCAAGAAGAAAAAAGAAAAGAATTTATGTTTCAATAAAATGAATATTTCAATATTTCAAAACATTTTTGAGCTCTCTCCGGGTCATTTTCACTGTTGTAGAAATAAAACATCAAATTAAACATGCATTATTAATAAAATCAAACAAGTTCATTCACAATTCAACTTATTCTCTCAAATTAAGCTTTATTGTAACATTCTTCAGGATGCAACTAAATTACATCAGAGGCGGCCAGACAACAGAACAAAAAATGAATAGAGATAAACAGATGGAGATACTGGAAATCACATGCTTATTAAAGCATATTTTTTCTAATAAATCAATATTATTTACCGTCAATATTTCACTCCAAAGAAACCAAACCAGTTTGGAAGATTTGAGTCTGTTCATCACCAGCAGAGCTGCTCAGTGGACATCTCAGGACAAAAGTGCTTTGAGAATTAGCATTACATTGGTAGAAGAGACCTGAACAGAGTGAATTGAATTGACTTCTTTTGGTTTGAGCTGGAAGTAAACCATTTTCTTTGAGTGATGTCACACTCACTTGGTCCAATTTTCTTGTGCAGTCGATGTATGTTAAACTAGAGGTCAATTAAACAGTTGCGAGTAAAACAGAAAAACGTTTGAAGCTCTGACAACACAGCAGAAAAAAGTAAAAGTTTAGCACCAACACCCATAATAATGAGTTTGTTTTCTATAGTATGACCTTTTTGGTGTAGATAAGTGATCAACTGGACATCAGCACAACACTGGATATCAATTATAATTACTTTACTGAAAATGATCCACTATTTTATCTTTTTTTTTTTTAATCACCATACACACAGAGTAGAAAATATTAAATGACATCAAGATAGAACTCCTTTGGAAAAAAATGGACTTATTATTCAGAAAATAAAGCTGGGATGTCAGAAACTGCTTTTAGGTTTAGTGTGACACACTCCTCAGTGATGGTGGTGGAGCCTGACATCAGCTGAGCAGAGTGACAGTAGTTGCAGCTGATCCACAGCGCACACCAGTAAGTCAGCGGCAACAGTGTCGAGATTGACTGTAGTCATCCAAACCAAGAAAACTGTTACCGGTCCTCACTGGTCTGCCCGGAAAACAACAACATACAGAGAAGTGAAAACCACCTGCATCTCCAGGAGAGCTTTATTTTTATTCACAAAGACCACACACGAGAGTGCCGGCGGACAGGCTGACAGATTAACAGAGATCCTGAAGGGCTGTGAAGACGAGGTAAACTATTCACAGCAAGAAAAATGAGGGCAAAATCCCCAGACGGGGAAGTCGGTAACTCTGCTTTTGCTGCTGGACAGGTCCGGGAAAACAAAAACAAGCAGTCAAGAGAGCCTGCTATTTCAGACTCGAGGGCTTTATGCAGCTTCACCCAGAAAACTCTCTTATAACTGTTGTTGTTTAAGCAATAATAGATGAAACTGCAATGTTACGGTTAAAAAAATAACTTTTATATGGGACATCTTCAATTTGGGGATTTATTTATCGTGACATCCTGGCATAGGTTTGTGATATTTGTGTCATTTCATTAACAGGAACAGAGTCTGTTTGTTCTCCTACATCCATCATCTCTGTCTCCTGCTGATGTCCGCTTTTCCAGAATTCTCATAATTGGACCTAAACTTTATAGATATTTTGTCACTTTTCGGCAGATTTTAAACTTCAGAAATTATTTTGGTGTTCCAAATAAAATAATTTTTCAAAAGAATAAGCATTTGGTCATGCGATCTTTTTATATCTATAGTTTATCTTAAAAAATACAGTTAAAATAGTTTAGGATAGAACAGTCTGGACTGAATTGGAATCTAACAAACTGGAATGTTTGGGTTAAATTAGATTCAGTGGTAATAATTCAGTTGGTAATTTGGTTTGATGTTTCTTGCCTCTGGAGAAAGCTGGCGCGTTATAAATAAACTGAATTCATTTGTATTGGGTCAATTAGGAGCCAGTTTTTCAGCTCTGTGCTTGTTGTTTCCACCATAGCTGGTGGAAACAACAGATTGTCATCAAAGATGGGTAAACAGGTGGGACAAATACCCCAACAGAATCTGCCTGCCCAAATATTGAAGTGTCTTTGGGAAAGACTTTGAACCCATCGCTGCTCCTGGTGGCCTTACCATTGGTATATGAGGGTGTATAAAACTGAAATTCTTTTGGCTTTGAAGAACATAAAAATATGATAAATATATGTGTATGGCATTTGTAATTTCAAAACACTCTGTGATGCATTTTCTTTCAGCTCTAAAAAACTATAATGAAATGATCTAATTCTGAAATATTCGTAACATTAATGACATATTACAGAATCTTAAAAATGGTGGCATAATTCCAGATAAATCCCATTATAGTGGTATGTTTTTATTACATCTGTCAAGCTACTTCAAAATGTGTCCAAAGAAAGAAATTAAGCTGCCAACAAGATTTATTACTCTTGAATGTTTTTGTTTAATCTATTGTGACTATTTTTTTCTGCTGCATTAATTTATAAATACATTTAAACAAACAAACATGTTTTCATTGTCCTTCCATTGATAGATGTCCAACAGTGTAAAATGTTATGTATCGTTTTTAAAATACTAAAAAAAAGCAAAGTCAGTTAACTCCCAACCAAATCCCATTAGGTATATTAGTTGAAATTTGTTTTCTGCATTCGATCTATCCCTTGGTGGAGCGGTGAGCTGCAGACGCACAACTGTCCAGTTTTAGGGCGGGCACTCTAACACTGAGCTTTGTGTCAAACTCAAGGCCGGGTAATTCTATCCGGCCCTCCAGATCATTTTATTTTATTGTCATAAATGACCCGATGTTATCTTGCGCTCATTTCTAACTTGTATAATTTTGACAAAATATATTTTTATGGAGAGTAAAATGTTGAAAGTTATTTGAGGTTCAAGTTGATTTATTCTGGAAAATTATTCCAGCCTTTTTATTATTTATAATTATTTTAAAAATATACGGTTTTAAAGTTTTAAAAATTGGCTTTCTGCCAGCTTTTTGGACTATTTTGGCATTTACAAAGATTTTTTAGGCTATTTTGGAGTTTAGCTATTATTTCAGCTACATGCTAGCAGTTTTAGCTAATTTAGGCTTTTTCAGTTTTTTAGGATATTCTGAAGTTGAGCTATTTTTTCAGCTACGTGCTAGCTGTTTTGGCAACTCTATTTTTTTTTTGTTTTGTTTTTTAGGCTAATTCGGGACTTAGTCAATATTTTAGTCGACTTTCAGCTTAAGTGATTTCAGCTATTAGCTTCAGCATTTTCAGCAGCCACATTAAGCTTCCAGCATTCTCATTCGCGTTATTGCAGGTAATGTTATATATCTAGTTCATAATTATGTTAAAAAGTTATGGTTTAATAGTTTTAAAATTTTGTTTTAGAGTGTTCAATAGAAGTTTATCCTATTCGACCCGCGACCTAAGGTGTGTTTTGGATTTTCGCCAATTGTGCAATTGAGTTTGACACCCTTGATGTAGACAATCCCATAAAAACATACTTTTGGTGCATTAAGTTGTTCAGGATCTGGTCAACAATCTTTGTTAGGGTTTACTGGTGCAAGAAAAACTTGTGAGGAAAAGTTATAGTCTCATTTGTTGTCACACACCGGAGAGTGCAACGACAGAACCATAAACACACAACGGACAAACCCACACGTTTCCACACACCCATATGCAGACACACATACCAACAGACAAATGCACACAGAAACACAAATACATATATATTGTACACATGTGTGCACACATAGGTACCCAAGCACCTGTGCACGAATGCACAAACAGAAACACACACGTGCGTGCACCCCCACACACACATCCACCAGCACACACAAACTCACACACTTACATGTGCACACACATGCATACAATGTTAGCAAACATACGCTGACACACGCATACGTAGACATACAAAAACATGCGCACACACACATACCTAAGCACACAAAGAAACACACACACTTAAATGTGCACACGTGAATACAAGCACATGCAGATATACAAATACACAAATACATAGACACACAACTAGACACAAGTATAGATGGAGGCACATGAACACACACACACACCCCAGCGTGTACACAAACAGGAAGAATGTATTCAAGCGTGCTGAAGGCAATAATTACTTGACAACAAATTTGATTCAGGCTCAATAAAAAAAACAAATTCTAACCACAACGGTGAAAATAGCAAACACATTTACGCAAAACAAACAATAAAAACACACAAGTATGTGTGTGAATGTTGTTGATGAGCCACAAAGGCCATTTTGATTCATGAACTTCACAAGGACAGATTTTTCTGTACGATTTTTATTTTCTCTGATTCTCAGTTTATTGAGCCTCCGGGAGAATTGTGTGGGTTTTTTTAATCATTTTAAAGTAAACGTTTACTACCAAAATACTGTTGTTTTTTTTTATTCTGAAACTTGTGTTCACCTCTGCCATGCTGGATTATAAGGGTTTTTCTCACAGCTTTGTATTTAAATTTGTGTAATAACAGGATAATGATTCCCAGATTAAAAAAAAAAAATGGGATGGTTGATTATTTGCATGACTCTCATTCAGAACATTTTGCGCATGGAGTTCACGGATAATTTGGGGATTGTTTAACCAGGGCTCAAACGTGTGCAAAGCATGTTGAACAGTTGCAGGCTGGATGGAGTTGGAGAGGAGAGGGTAAAGAAAAAATAAACCTTGATTTTTGCTTATGGAATTCACAAACAGCTGACCTAAAATCAAGAATGTTTTCAGGTTTCGTTTTATGTTTCATTTATTATTCATTGTTTTGTGTGTTTCTGAATTGTTCTAATTTAATCCTTACGTTTGTTCTCAACGTAAAAGTTTTATGAGTCCAAAAGAATTGTACCTGTCCTATCTGACACAAAGGAAAAATCCTGAGAATAGATGTTACTTATGAAAATAAAACTCCATAAATATACAACGGTACGCTTTCGTGGGTTGTGTAAATATTTTAGCAACTTTTTTTTTTCTGGGCTCC
Organism: Oryzias melastigma; assembly: GCF_002922805.2. Lineage (NCBI taxonomy): Eukaryota > Metazoa > Chordata > Actinopteri > Beloniformes > Adrianichthyidae > Oryzias > Oryzias melastigma. Next base: position 32,823,373 of record NC_050514.1, on the reverse strand, counting down.
ACCTGTGTTCCCACTGTGATCTTTTCACAGTTTTGAAGGTAAAAAGTGACAGAAAATCACAACATGTGACATAGAACACCAGGGAAGATTCCTTTTTTGCGCCGTTTCATCGTTCACCTTCAAAATAAACACCTCTATTAGTAAAATCCCACCTGAGAGTGGTTTACCTTTAACTTGAAGCTGTTTTGATGTTTGGGCCTTGTGGGGTTCCGCTGAAATGTTCACATCAGACCTCCGCAGCATCCTCCAGAACACTTCCTGCCAGCTCCACCTGTTCTGCATACATTTAAGGAATCCAAAGCTGAGGGGGAATCTTGGCACTCGCCTCTGGTTATTGTCTTGACTGTGCCTGTGGCTGACCTGGTGGTTGGCTCTAAGAATGTCTCCACCAACCCCAGGTCACTGAGCCAGAGCCGACATTGAACCGGCTGTTTACACTTATCTCAAAGAGGACAGCTGTTTGCACTGACGGCTGGCAGTCAGATAAATTCAAAAGGTTTTTCATTGTCTGTAGTACACAAGATTATTCAGGAGCTAGTGTGTTAGCGTGGAACAATGCTATATAAGTCTCAAACGAGTTCTTCAAGAACGTTATGGAGATCGTTTAAGGGACACCGTGTTATCCCCAAAATAGATCCAGAATATCTTCTTGGCAGTTAGTACTGAGTTTGTTCTCCAGACTTCTTCTATATCTGAATTCCTTTCACCGTCAATTACTTTATTCAGAAAATAAACCCTAAAAAATGTCAAATTAAACAATCAAATTCAAGCAGTGAAAATCAACTTCAGTTAAAAACAAAAACGCCACATGCAGACTTAGAATCCCAGCAAACCTCTGATCTCATAGGTCCTTCTGAACAGGGTCCTTGAGACATGCTTCTTTTCTAAATTGGCCCATGGGGCTTGAATAATGTGCCTCCTGGGATATGCTCTGCTACCCTTCAACAATTGATTGTGAAGCCAGGAGATTTGTGAAAAACCAATGGGGTTCTCTCTCTTTCTTGAAAGCTTGAATTCAGATTTTGCAGCTAGCATGTCAATATCACAGCCCCTCCAAGCCCTGCTGGATCTATTTAAGGGAATATGACATCAACTAAAAGAATCAAGAAACATCACAAGAACATGATGCAATCTGTATGAGAAACAACAAACGGAAGGGAAAAAAATCATTTTTGCTTCAGTTTTTTTCAGTTTCCAGAAAAATCCATCTTTTTTTGCTGAAATATCATTGTCTAGCCTCTTACATCTTAAGTACTGCCTCTATAGGTAAAGCTAATAGACACAATTTGGATTCAGTCTTTAGCTCCAGTGTTGGCATTCTTTTAAATTGTAACTCTTCAACCGTTTTGTCCATTAAATGTATTTGGAATTAGCTGATTTATGCTGATTACGTAAACACTTCACTACTGTTAAGTGTTGCATGTTTTTTGCTGGACAGTATCCATTAGAATTACATTTATAGCATAAAACGGTCACAGAGCAGTAGTTAAAAAATTTGCTGTTGCCATCAACTGTATTTTTGAGGTTAAAAAATTAAACATTTTCATTTTCAATTTTGATTAAAGACAGGAAGTTGTAGGTGTGCCACACTTGCCAGCTAAAGAAGGCTATGATAGTCTTTTTTTTACTTATTTATTTATAAAGGGGATGTTGTCATTCCTATTAATGCATTCAATCCATTCATTGTGAATAAGACAGTCCAAGACATTGTTTTTGTTGATCTCTGCCAGACAAAAGTCCAGAGAGGGGGAGGTTGTGGATTTGTGAACATGCTAGCAGGAGAAAAGATAGCAGCAGAAGTTCTAAAAAAAAAACCTGCACTTGAAACAAGCATTTTTCTAAAGGCAATATTTTTAACATTTATCTGACAATTTCATCATAAACATATTGTTTTAAGATTTTAGCAAAGCAATGTACTAAAGTAACTGAAATCAACGAGTAAACAGACTGTTAATGATTCGAATAGATTTAAAAAGCTCATTATTGATATGTCTATAACCATGGGAACAATATCCCTTAGTGAAGCAGGACCTGTTTACAAATTTGCAATAGCAGTTCACCCCTTACCTCTTTTATAAAGAATATTTTCTTCCCCTTTAATTATCAGATTACATCATTGTTGATGGATCGCAAATAAAAAATCATATTTGTGTTCTTTTGTTGTCTCAATGTTGTAAAGTTTTCTAGCAGGTACAAGTAAAGACCACCGACGTCCATCTCTTTGGTGTTTGATGAGATTGAAATAGCTCTAGAGGTGCTTTTTTCAAAATACATTTCTAGTTTTTAACTGAGATTAAAGTGTTTGTTAAGTAAACCCATCAGGAAACAGACTGGCCTGACCCAAAACAAGCCAGACAGAAAATAAAGGCCTTCAGGCAAGAGCTCTCACATGACAGTAGGTTTTTTAGTCCAATGATTATAACCTCTTCTATTTCAGAAGCCAATTTTTAAGTTCAAGTGTGTTGATAACGCTTGTGGTTTGAAATATACAATATTATATAAACATTAGGGGACATGTGAGCTGTACTAATAACTGGAAATACTCATTTTTTCTTACTGCCTCTAGAGTTCTGTGAATGAGATGTTTGTTGGATTTAGCTCAGAAAGCTGAAAACTTCCAGTTAAAACAACAAAAGCATCACATCTCTGCTCACAGACACGATCAACAGCAATGACTAATGCCTTCAAGATTACATTAGCATAAGCATAAAAATAGTTCCTCAGATATGGATATTGCAAATATATCATTACTACTACTTGAGAGGAAAACACTGCAGACTAGAAAGAGTTTGATCAAAGAATGCTTCTGTTGTGGGTAATTTCTGTCTTCACTCTGTTGTGGCGCACCGCAAACTTTGATCTGATTGATTGCACATTAATTCCGGTCTGAGTAGAAGGGCTTGTGCCATTAAATATGCTTTGTGCTTGAATGCAATCATGGAAATAAAATAATTTCCTGAGTATTCCACTCAGCAGTTTAGATCATATTTACAGCCTGAGATGAGAAGTGTAAATTTGAGATGATTTCTGGCTGATTCTGATTGGACAGCAACATTTTGTAACTGATTTTATCAAGCTTCTTCTCTATCTTCCAACACTTTGATAAGAGAGAGTTTGCAGAACACATAAAACAACAGTAACAAGGTTTAACTCTTGTCTTAGGTTGAACCTATTAATGAAAACGTTTGGATACCTTTGCATATCAGCTCTTTTCAAACGTTTATTCTTACATGATAAAATTTGTTCAATCAAAAATGTTGCGCTTTGCATGCATTGTCGTTATTCATCTATTAGATTGGATTTAAATAAAGATTTATGCAGTCATTTCTGTTTTTGGTGCTGCTTTAACCCTTTAACATCAGAGATGTCTTTGGTGACACATCTGACATAACCTAAATCTTTGACTGTTAACTCCAATATTGGAAATCAGCTGATTTTGATGCAGAGAGATGCTTTATCTATTTAGACTTTACACCAATATGCAACACATAACCACGCGAAGCTGCATTTTCCGTGACAGAATTTGCTGATTTACGTTGATAGTGTAAAAACAGCCCTACTGTAAAGGGGCGACGCTAGGGATTTTGGGCTCCATGAAAATAATTTTTACAGCACCCCTAACACATGCCTTTTACATACAAATTATACATTATGATGGAACTTTTCACTATCGGTATCATCTTTGGGACAATGACAACTGACATGTACAGTATGGGAAGAGCTGAGCGCTCAGAATACAATGGGATTTATTTTTGATTCAAGTATTCACAGCAAAAATGTTTTTTTTTTTTTTT